>NC_077222.1:99737784-100037784 GCF_024763615.1 Phlebotomus papatasi | reverse complement strand
AATGTTAAAGTAAGAATGCTTTAAAATATTCAACTCTTTCACAAAATTAATTTCCAATTGCGCAGCAAATTATCGTAGAGGAAACTTTGAGAAAAATTTCTCAAGAAGAATTCCTCCTCAAAGGTATCCTCTTCCAGTCAAGTGACTCAAAAAAAAATTGCACAAAGATCCTTAAAATAAAGTTCTTCCTTACTTTGAAACTTCAAAGAATGTACTAGAGCAGAAATTGAGAAATTTTCCTGAAAGTTTCACAAAAAGATACCCCATTTTCACGAGAAAAAGTAATTAAGCAAAACTTTCGTGTATATTTTTAGTAAAACCTACCATTTGGGCATTCCGGGTCATTTCAACGACCAACTAGATAACGTTAAAAGGAGATATACATTTTTCGTGCCAAGAGACAAAGCATGGGGAGCTTTAGATAGGACTTGGCCTTCGACCTACAAAAAACTCTTTATGCCTCACTATTCTTATCACGTGAGTCCCATATCCCCATCGAATTCTAAATATTACCAAAAATTGTAATTTAAAAAAAATCTTTTCAAAAAGGCAACTTCCATTCTCGAGCGTCATGTGATTCTCGCAGACAATGCCTACACCATGGCAGATCTTAAGGCAATTGCCAATGATTCTGTGGTTGTTTTGCCAGCAATGAGAGGAGTCTTGAAGCTGAAAATCCGGGAAGAGAATCGACGTGAGTACTACTTTTGAAAGTCCCTCACTGCAGTTTTTTTTTAAATCATTAATTGGAAAGATAATGTATATAACCTTCATATTCAACTCTGTCCATAAACATTTAAAGTCACTCCTTTTTCCAAAGACCATTAAAATGACCAATTAATTTTAATGAATAAGGGAATGTGGGGCAGCTTTGAAATTTGAATTTTTCTCTTATTTTTAAATTGAACCTTATCATGATATAACTTAATTCCACAAAAAGATTGAGTAGCTAAATTACATTATGATATGGCTCAACTCCATTTAAAAATAGGAGAAAAGTCCCAATCTCAAAGCTGCCCCACTTCCCCCTACAAAATATTTTTGAAATTATTATATTTCTTGAGCAAATCACAAATCAACCTCGTCGTTTCAACCTAGAAGAGATTTTGAGGAAGAGAAACACAACTATAAAAATAGACCACGCCCCTTACTTTACTTAAGGGGTTATGTGGGTCAAGAAGACTATAAAAATAATATTTTCTCTAAATTATTTTCAGTATAATATAAAATTTATTTAATTTAAGCAATTAGCTAAGGGAAGAGCACCAGCGATCGGCAGTGTTCCTCGGATCGTCAGGTTAATACCGGATCGTTGCTCCAAATAAAATGAATTTTTAAAAATTGTTAGCTACTTTTTACCATTTAACTCTCATAATAATGCATTGCAATAACCCAGATTTAATTTATAAAACCAATTTTCTGTGAGACACCTGATTTAATTCGTGACGATCCGAGGTACAGAAGGCAAGTGCGCAATAATACCTATTTTTTATTACTTTATTGTAATGATTTATAAATGAAATGCACAGATATAGTTAAATGGATAATTAATAGAGTAATTAGTATCAACAAAAATACCAAAAAGTATTTTGAGGCTTATATTTTCAACTAAATATGGAGCATGTTTCTAAACATTCCGATCCGTGGTCCTCTTCCCTTACATAAAAGCAAAACATTTAAACTATATTTTCTAAAATTTTCAATAAAAAAATTTAAAAAAAAATTCTCGGAATTGCTTCATCTGAAATCCAAAAACCTAATATTTCCTGTTAGCTGATGAGTTAAACTAATCCTTGAACCCCTTGAACGAAGAATTTTACGTTTACTTAATTACAACTTTTTCTACAATTCGAAACGTGGTGTAAAATACGTCAAAAATGATTTTTTTTATAAAATTCCCCCAAAAACTGGAATTTAATTTTTTTAAAAACCTTTCGTTGAAGGACTGGTTTAACTCATCAGCTAAGAGAAAATAAGGTAAAGTGCACTCAAGTCGACCGGTAGAGTTATTTATTCATTTTTTTTATATTTGCACTAATATTTGGCGTATTATCTAACATTAACTGGTCAATTATTCCATAAATAAATACGAATCAGTAACAATTTTATAGAAATTCACCATTAAAACATTCAAATATTGACCACCGGTCGAGTCGAGGAACCGGTCGACTCGAGGGCACTTTACCTTATTTGGTTTTTGAATTTCAGACGAACCAATTCCAATAAATCTTGTCCACAGAAAAGTATGTTTTTTTTTTGCAAAAAGGTCTTTGAAAATCAAGTCCCAGAGGCAGAATTTTTAAAGTTTTTTAAATTAAAAGAACTTGAAATAATAAAAATATTACGTTGATAAAAAAAATAGAGAAAAATATGCTACGAAACCTCTTATGGAAATATGGTATAATAAAAGTGTACAAAGAACAGAACAAATTATCCAGCAATTTTATGATCAGTCTGAAGATACTTCTTCTATACATCAGACACTAAGAGATAAACATATTCTGTATTTAACTAAAACAGGTTATTAATATATTCAACTGTTTCGTTGTTCGTCAGAAAAGGATTTTCTAAAACGAAGCAAATTCTGATCTAGGAAAATATTTTGAGCATGATTCGCATAGTAAGGCTCTTACAGTAGACTCCCTCTCAATTGGGCATTTGGCGCAAAATGTCATCCGATTTATTTAGAAATTTGGGCGTCAAAGTCAAATTCCACAAAAAGCACTCAATTATAAAGAATCACGATAAAATAAAAGGAAAGCGAGAGTCTACTGTATAAAGATAAAAGAGGTTATGTCGCATTTAACCTCAAAAAATCACAGAGTACAGTAGACTCTCTCAAATTCGAGCATTTGGGTTGGAAATATCTTCCGAATTACAGAGACATTTAGACGTGTAAAATTGTTTAGAATCCAACGATTTTTTGTTCATCAATACACTTATAAAAAAATTAGATAGGGGAAACTGGGGCAGTAATAAAGCAATGAGAAGCTCAGATAAGCTTATGGTAGCTGAGGTTCTTTACAATGCGCGCAACTCGGGGTGCTTGCAACTCGAAATGCGTAAAGATTTAAATTTGACCGACAAAAACAGTTTACTCGGTGCGATTCTTTACCCCCAAAATTCAACTCACAATCGAATTTTCGCGTATTCCGAGTAGCACGCATTTCGAGATTGCCTGTAAAGAATCTGAGCTACCATAAGCTTATCTGGGCTTAACACTGGTCATTTTCTATTTTAAATAATCTTAGTGCGGAAAGCCAACGAAAGAAAAAGAAAGTTCATTAAAATCGCTTAATAAGCTACCACATATTAAAATTAAAAGAAAAAGTATCGTTCAGTTTTCGAAATATTTGACATTGAATTTTCGAAAATTTATTTTTCGATTAATCGGACCGTAGTCAATTAAATTGGATGAACTAGGGTGTCACAAGAGTTATAGTACTCCACGAGAGTTTTTCAAAACACGAAAATTTTTCCAATTCTGACAATTAAAATCAGAGATATGGCCATTTGAAAATTGGATTTTTGGCCCTTTCTAACTCCGTAATGAAACGATTATTAACCGATAATAAATTTTTGTCCGAAAATAAGTTCTATTACTCTTAAAAATATTTTGCGGGATCTTTTGATTAATTCACAAATCCGTTCAAATCGATTGAGAACCGGTAAGCAGTAAATGTTACGAAAGTACTTTTGAGGTATAGCATCTAAGTAACAAGTTCCAGAACTTTAGGACGCATTGATATCCTTTTTAGATTTGCTTATTTATTTAAAAAAAAAAAATGAATTCGTTAACCGTTAGTGTTTGGCAGCTGCCAGGCGACCATGGATGTGCAGGATATTGGAGAGCGCTATGTATATATTTAGCCCTTAAGTTATGACGAATTTTTGTTCCTGAAGAATTTATTTTAAAAATTCCGTTTAGATGAGAAATACACTAAACTAAAGTACTAAGTTCCTAAATATGACTTGCTCCTTTAGGTTAATTTCCACATAACCTCACATTTTAAAATAACCTCTACGCAAGATAAAACAATTGCACCATGTGAAAAATAATGCAATAAATCACACGATATTTTCTTTTCTTAAAATCGATTACAGGGCGTGACTTATTTTTATAGATCAATATCATCGTATTCAATTGAGTGTTTCCGAGATAGGGGAAAAGTGCCCATGCTTCGTACGATCCCAAGCTTCGTAATGACTAAATTTTTTTATGTATCTCAATAAATGTGACTCAACGCCCTCATATTTTGAAAACTAAGGGGAAATATAGGAAAAATATAGGAAAAAAAAAAAAAAAAAAAGGAAAAATATAGGAAAAAACTACGAAGCTTGGTATCGTACGAAGCATGGGCACTTTTCCCGTATCTCGGGAAGTTAATCTTTCAAAAATTATCTCCCTGAGTATGAAACAAAAAAAAACTGCAGTAAAATAAAATTATTTCCTATTTTCTTTAAATAATTAGACTATATTTTTATGATTTTATTACTAACGTCCTTTTACTAATTCTTTAAAAAATAGAGGAAGATAATCATATGTATAATCCTCATCATCAAGAACAGCCTAATATTAATTCGGGTGAGTGACATTTAGTCTTAAATGTTCAAAGTGTTCAAAGGCTGTTATTTTTTGTAAATATTTAAAAATCTATTCAACGATTCGGCCATTCCTGACAATCTTCCGTCTGACTGCACGATTAAGAGATTTTGATTTAAATAAATATTTGGTTTACAGGATATTCAATCCAGTTCAACAATCGATGGATTAACGTGTTCCGTCCGGATGTGGAGTGCACAAACGGAGTCATCCACGTAATCGATTTTCCACTTCTTCAAGAAAGTGACGTGAAATTCAGTCCAATTACAGCATTATCATCATCATCAACAGTGCTTAAGAGTTCTCTAGCTCACATTTTCCTAGTAGTTATTTTGAATATTCTATTTCTGAAATATTGATACAATTACTAAATGATTTCTACTGGAGATTTTACCTCTTTTCTTATTACCAATTAATGGGTTAACATAGAGAACTTCACTATACAGAGAGTTTACCAAAAGTAAGTTCTTTTCCATGCTAAATGTATTCTTGAAACTGCCAGTAGATTGGATTTAAAAAACACACAGATTTAAACCTCTTACACCTCAGTCTTAATTTTTTTGAGTTGATTTACTTCACACAAAAATTAAATCCAATCCATTTCTAACAAATTCAAGTATTATGTTTTCTTGTGGAGCGTCCTTTTCTTTATTTTAACAACTTAGTATTGCTATACCAAAAATTTATTTAGTACAAGATATAAAAAAAACAAAGGTTTAATTCCCAAGAAGAAAGATTTTAAAGTATATTTTTCTAATAATCACGATCACAGAGCTAATAAACGTCTGTATCATAAATAGAATATCCCGCGATATTATATTTTGTGAAATTTAAAAATAAATAACATAGCTTGACTATTATTTTTATAAATTTTGCATACTGATTTGAAAAATTGTAATGCGATATCACTTAAGAAATAAGAAAAAAAAACAATTAAGGTTATATTCATATAAAAAAAAAACGAAATAAATTATTCTAAAGTAGATAAAGACATAATAGGAAAATTATCTATCACTTATTGCCTTTCAAATAAATGAGAAAAAAAACTTGGAACTGTAGAAACTTATTTGAACAATAATCTGTTAAGCGTAAGGATAAATTAGTTATTCAAATTGTGGAGATAAAATGTTTTAGGAACTGTCTAACATTGAGCTGCAATAACTAATTTGGCCGATTTATTTTGGATTTTGAGGTTATGTTGCACTTAACCTCAAAAAGAATATATTTTCATTCAATAAGTGACATAAATCAATTAACTATGTACGGTCTGAGGTTGTGCAATATCTAATGAGAACGGACTATGACCTTTTTTCACTTTTACAACTTTTCGGGTAGACCTGATGAAGGTGATATCGTGTTTCCGAAACGTTGTAGAGAATAAAAATTAAGAAAAAGATCATAGTCCGTTCTCATTAGATATATTAAATCAATCAGTTTACTATATATTGGTATCCTAAGTCTAATCTTAAATTGAAAGTAAATAGTTTATTTTACATTTAAAAAAATTTTTTAAATCTTTAAAATCATTAAAATTGAACAATTTGTTATTGATCCTTTTGATTTGGATTTCGTATTTTATAGAAAATTTTTTACAAACTTACAAAACATAACAAAATTCCTTCCCATGCTTTCTTCAGTTTATTTTCTAGGTTAAGTCCAACCTAACCTCAATTTCCAATATATAACCTCTTGGTCAAACCAGAAAATTAGCAGCATTTTAACACAACACAACTCCATGCAATTTTATTTAAATTAATTTTATGGAAAGTGCATTGTAAAGGAAATGAGTAACATGCGTGTGAAATATGATAATAACAAATCTTATGAGCAATTTTATTTGACACGAATTTTAAATGAATTTTTTTTAGACACTCTTACGAAGAAACTTAAGTAAAAAATGATGTATTTATTATAGTTTGTACATTTCTCTTCTTTTTTTACCAAAAGTATATTTACCAAGTGTCCAGAAAGATGTATATTAAATAACTATTAGAACTCACAAGAAAAAAAAAAAGAAAATTTGAGAAATAGAAAATTACTTAATAGATGTTGAAAAATCAAAATTAATAGAAATACTGTGTCATGAAAAACATGAATTATAGAGAAAAGATTATTTTTGAAGAAGAAACATTTAAAAAAAAAATATGCATTTACATCAAAAATAATCATGTGCTAGAAATTGAGCTGGAACTTATTTTAATTAAAAATTTATCACTAAAATTTACTTTGAAATATCATTTTTTGTCATATCATTTTAGCAATCTGTTTGCAATAGCTTTCAAATGATGAGTATAATAAAATGCAAGAAAATATAAATATTTAAAAAAAATACTATAATTACAAAGAAAATAAATAGCTGTAACGGAAGAAATTATATGAAAATTGAATATTTTTCCTATGGTTACACTCTCTCTTACGGAGAAACTTGATGCAAAATGCTAATGTGACACCCAAATTGAAAAATTAATGAAAAAATAGCCATCGATTTATATTAAATGTAATATTTTGAACGCTAGTGTAACGAAACATTGAAAACAAAGGTAAATAAATTATTTTCTTGCCTCTACAAATTTTAATGTTTTTCTTTAAAAATTTTGTGAAATCTTATCAAAAATTATCCTCAAAATGTTAAGATATAAATTGATAACAAATAAGGTTCTGTTCTATGCTCTATCTAAGGAATTTAAAACTTTTGCCAGAAAAATTTCATGAAATCAAAATTTACATCTCTTTCTCTCTTGAACGAATGCGTATGTCCATCCCACTCACTACACTCACTAGTACTCTTCTTCTTCCCCTAAACATCAAAATAAAAATTTATGTCACTGGCACACTTTTTAGATCGGTAAAACTTCATGAAATCAAAATTCTTTGAAATTTTCAACCTGACTGCATCGGTCAGAATCGGTAATGAATCGATTAAGTACCCATAACCGGCCTATCGTTTTTAAATATTCTTTTTTTCTTCTATCCGTTTAATTGTTATTCATCTAGACGCCAAACGGTAAGAGATAGGAATTAGATACGAATAGTGCGAATAGTCGACACAAGGATTATTATTATGATTTTTATTTTCTACAACGTTTTTTTGTTTATTTCGAAAATGGCTCCTACGATTTCTTTTATTTTTGGATATGTTTTGAAGATGGCCCAGGTGAGCATTTTGTCCAAACATACCTATGACCTAAAAAGTCGCCATCTTTAGTTTTTGAAGGTTAAAGTTTAACCAGTCTGGAGGTGGCCTACTTTTTAACCGATTTTGTTAAATTTGAATTTTTCGAAATGATCTTGAAATCAGTTCAATATCCGTAAATGAATTATCTTTCTCGTATTCACATTTTTTGTTTATGCGTATGCTTGTAACTCTTGCCAGAACATTCTAGATTTCAATCTTTCTCGAAACTCGAGAAACCCACTTTTTGCAACGCTAAATCCGAGAAACTTAATTGTTACATCACGAAACCCTAGAAATCCAAGTTTTGCATCACGAAACTCGAGGAAACAGAAACCCTTCGTGAGTAAAAGTTGGAATGAGTTACCCCTTGAGGTAAATTAGACTCATAGAACTTAATAAATCCACTGTTTTTTTTTATTTTAAAAATTAAAGGTAATTTTGTTAAAAATGAGTTATGTCTGCAGCGAGCTGACGGAGAGTCGCCAGGACTGGAGGAGGTTAGTTCGAAAGGCCTTGTCCCTTAAATGGGCGTTGTAGCCACCAATTAAGTAAATAAAATTTCATGAAATTGAGCCCTTCAGGCTATGACCCCTTTTTAGAAGGATCCCCAGTGAAACTTTTAATTTTACCAGTGTTCTCCATAAGTTTCCTGCAGGTTTCTCGTGAGTTTCCCGGGTTTCTCATAAGTTCCCTGGCCAGATTAGCGCGAGTTCCGCCAAGAATTAACTCTTTCCGGACCACAACATATCCAGCGAACGATTTTCAGTAAAACTCACTTTATTGTAAGTCTTAGTGGTCAAATATGATACTTTTGTAGAGAAAGAATTTTCTCCGCCTCTGGGAAATTGGAAAACTCATGGGTACTCTCGTCCCCAAAAGAACGAAAAGGAGACAAACTTGGACAAACTTCAATTTTCCAAGAGCCAATAATATCAATTTTGTGAATTATTTTTGCGTGTCAAATGACTCCTTTACAATGTTGATCACTAAAACAAGAAGAATTATTGACCAGTATCTTGTGGGATGTCCAGGAAGTGCTAAAAAGGACACCCAGCTCCTGCTTGCCAACAGATTCCTCAAAATATTTCACACAAAAACACTTTAACACACATTTCTCTCAACACGATGTTATTGCAGACACATTAAGCTTTCTCAAAAGCCAAAAAAACACTTCCTGGACAATCAGAATTCACCAAAATCTGGAACAATAGGAAAAACTTCCCTGAAAGCAATGCTCCCTCGCTGCCAAATGTCAAAATTATCGGCCATCTTGGCAAAAATTTCGCTCACGCATGGAATTTTCTTACAAGGTTGTGGTCAAAAAGCAAATGGCGGGCATTGGCGGTATAACCTTACATTTGGCCTCTAGATTTTTGTGGACGAGAGTACCCATAAAGTTTGAACAAGTTTCTTGAAAATTTAAGAAAAAAATATTTTTCGAATTTATGCAATCTGTAATTGTTAGTTATCATACTTATTGGCCACGAGAGGTTTTTCCTGATTCTAGTCTAGAAATATCAAAAAAGTCACAATATCTGCAAGGAAGCAGAAAATCGAAAATTCACGATTTTTGACCAAGAATATCTTAGCTCAGGAGTTAATTGAGATCCTGCAAAAAATATCCTAGATTTGGACATCCTTATAGTTTGTACTTATCCAGAAGAATCGGATTTTTATCGATTCTAAATAGTCTAAAAAAATTGTTGTTTCCATGGGTACCCAGAGTCCCAAAGGAGACGAAAGAGTTAAACAGATATCGTCAGTTAAATCAGCATTTGTCGTAACTTCCTTTTGACAAATTTTCAGGAGACGAAATTTTCAGTTCAATATTATTTTTCTTAAAAATGAGCCCCGAATGCGATACTTTTGAGTCAAAATAATAAAAGTGGCACTAATAAACTGTAAGTTAACTCGAGAAAATCTTTATAAAATGATTTAAAAGCTGAGATATTGAGATATATGTTCGATGAAACACAATAAGATTTTATCGTAACTTCCATCGTTTATAAAGCCGTAACTTCCAATGTATGGAAATGTTGGAAGTTACGACAATTTTCTAAAATGCATTATATCAATTTGAATTATTCTAGTGTCAATGAGTGCCTTTATTTCACTAAATTAGTCAATTAAACTCTTATCCCTGTCCCTAAAAGGTTTTATTTCATAAGTTTTATTGAATAAATTTTGTGCGCCACGTCGCTTGTTTTGTTTTGAATTAATGACAGATGGGAAGGGATTTTTTCTCACTTTTTTCTCGCAAATATTGAATTAAAATGATTTCATTTTACACTATTCGCACTGTCTTTCGATATTTGGAAGAGTTTGTAAACGTTTTGTTGAGAAATATTTCAATTTTGCTGCAAATTACAAGCCACGCAAGTGAGCAAAAGAAGTTACGGCAAATGCTGATTATTAAAAATTTTGTATGGAAATTTATCGTAACTTCCCCAAAAATGGAAGTTACGACAAATTCTGATAAATTTTTCTTAATTAAGGGCACTTACGATAATTTTTGTTTAAAATAATTTTTATTGGGCTTATAAAAGTTTTTTTTCACAAGTGCGTTAAATAAACAAAATTACACTGATTTCAAATATGTATATATCTCAAAATCGCAAAAATGAAGTTACGATAAATGCTGATTTGATATGACGATATGACCGCCTGGAGGCGGTCTTTACTTTTTCTCACCTGGCGCCCAAACGGAAACAGATAATGAAGAATGGATGGTATTTTTGAGTTCAGTGGACCATTAATTACCCTAGACAAAATTATTTAACTACTTTTTTTGGATATTAAAGAAAACACTATTAGAGGGTTAAAGGGTTAATCCCAGATAAAACCGTTACAAATCAGTCCATTTTGAAAAACAGAGAAATTCCCCAAACGGTCTTCGATATATCGCCAGCTACGGCGATATATCGCTGTGCCTGGCGATATATCGAATAAATCATTGTTTTCTGGAAGAAGCACTTTTGTCAGTGGGATTTTTAGCTGGAAAAATGACTCTCTTGGCCAGAATTGTGGTGAAAGGGACACATTGAAAGGTGCTATATCTTCCTTTGAATACAATCTTTATTCAAGTGTAGTTGAAATAGAGGAAATTGAGCTGAAAAGCTAAGCGGCTTGATTGTTTGTGTGTTATTTTGAGGTTAGGAATTGAGCTTGATATTGCGGGGGGTTGGATAAAAATCACACACACCCCAGCAGCAAAAGAGATGAAAAAGCGTGGAACTGGACTGACCACCCAGACTCTTCTGGACTTTGATCTGGGTGAGAGTTCGTCAGACAGTGACTTTCGAATTGAGGATCATGCTGAGGAGAGTGATGATTACTCTGAGAACAGCGGAGAGGAGCAAGGTGAGTTTTTAGGGTTTTTGATATCCAGGGAGGGATTGAGTTTTTGTTTGTTCAGTGGCAGAGAATAATGATGATGATGATGACTCGGAGGAGGAATCAGAGAGTGGAAGTTCAGAGACAAAATATGAATTGAATGCCGATCCTAAGGATGGAGTTTTGTCTGTGAATCATTTATTGGGGCAGGTGAAGGCTAAATTGGATCCAAAGTTGCTGAGTACTCCTATTTGCTGTGCCTGTTTGGGAGATCGCAGTGACGATGCCAATGAGATTGTGGAGTGCGATGGATGCGGTGTGACTGTGCATGAAGGTTGCTACGGGGTCAATGACACTGCCAGTTTGTCGAGTACTGTATCATCCTGCTCTACCGAACCCTGGTTCTGTGAAGCCTGCAAAGCTGGTGCTCAGGATCCCACGTGTGAATTGTGCCCGAATAAGGGGGGCATTTTTAAGGAAACGGACGTGGGGAAGTGGGTTCATTTGATTTGTGCTCTCTATGTGCCGGGAGTGGCTTTTGGTGAAGTGGATCAATTGACGTCTGTGACGCTCTTTGAGATGCCCTATAGCAAATGGGGCGCTAAGACTTGTTCCATCTGCGAAGATGGTCGTTTTGCCCGGACAGGAGTCTGCATTGGCTGTGATGCTGGAATGTGTAAGACGTACTTTCATGTGACATGTGCTCAGAGTGCAGGACTCCTGTCGGAAGCCCATTCCGAGGAAGCTGATCACGCCGATCCTTTCTATGCTCACTGCAAAATCCACTCGGATAAGACACTCCTGAAGCATCGCCGGAGGAATTTCCATGCCCTGCGGCTTAGGATGGAGCACCGGAAGCTCGAGAATGAGCAGAAGCGTTCGGAGAAGCCGACGCCTGAGCAACAGAGGATTGAGCGGAAGCTGAAGAAGCATAAGAATAAATATCTGGCCAATAAGGCTATTAAAATGGAACCCTGGGTTCCCACGCAGAAGATGCCAAGGATGCTGGCCACTAGTGCTTCAGCCTGCCGCAGACTGATCGTAAAGGCTCAGTTGATGGGAATTGATGCTGAAGCCCTGGAATTCCAGGAAGCTCAGATGCTAGCACTGGCAGATGTCCGGAAAAAATGGCACATTGCCCCGGCATTCAGTGTGGAATTCATCGGATACTACCTGGACAGGATAACTCGGCTGAAAGATCTCAAAATCAATCTTCAGGAGCAGTTGGAGTCAAACAGGAGATTGCTGGATGAGCAGAAGCATCTCCGGGAGAAATATGATCAAATGATAAAGCTGAGTGAGGAACTGACAAAATCCAATAGCCAGCTCCGGGAAAGTATCACGAGATTGCATGGAAATGTGACAAAACTCTGTCCGACCAAGAATCTCGTGTCTATTGAGAATATCGGGAAGCCTGTGGTGAATGTAGCTGCAGCTACGCCACCTCCCGGACGTCCAATGTCCGTTCCCACTGCAGCTGCCCTGAAAATGGGCGTAGGCTTCCCCCTGATCAATCTCCCAGGAACTAAAAATGATTCAGGAAAAATTCTCAGTACCCAACGACAGAATAATGATGAATTGCTGCATGAATGTGGCATTTGCAAGAGATGCAATGATCAGCATCTTCTGGCCAAATGTGACACATGTCACTTTTACTACCATCTCGGCTGCCTCAATCCACCGCTGACGCGTCATCCTAAAAAATGCAAACTCTACGGTTGGCAGTGTTCAGAATGTGATCGTTCGGATGATTCTGACGCAGGAACATCCCTGCCAAAGCGTCAACGGAAATCCCGGGCGAGGTACAGCAAAGATGGGATTATTGTGGAGGAAAAAGAATCGCCTCCGGTGCAAAAGAATGGTCCAAAACTGGCCAGAATCGTGGACAGACGCATGAGTATTCCAAGACGAATAACAGGTGGTGATCAGAAGCTGGAGGGCGTGATGCCAGTGGTCCAGATCGAGGACATCATGAAGAGTGTACCACGAAAGCGAGGACGTAAGAAGAAAATCCTCTCAATAAACAACACCTTTTCATCAATTTACCCAGTCATTCAGCCAAACACCATCATCCCTCCTCAGAATTCCACCGATCCCGCCCCCCCTGCCAATCCAGCTGTCACAAAAACCCCTGAACAACCCCCAAACACCGAATCCGGAAGCACCAGCAACAAAAGTGAGAAGCGCAAAGCCAAAAAAGAAAAGCGCAATCATGTCAACTCGTACTACATTGAAAATACCACTCCAGCTGCAGAATCCTCCCAATCTGATCCACTCGACACATCCGACATCAACCCCCCGGAGACATCACAAAATCCCCCTGCCACGGAATCTCAACTGAACGCATCAATAGAAGCAAAGATTGAAAAAGATCTCACCAAGTTCAATCACAAACAGAACAGAAAAAAGCGAAAGGAGAAGCACAAGAGCAAGTACACAGAATTGGAGAGATTGGCCAACAAGGAGCACAAGAGGAAGCGAAAGAAGAAGTACAATCTGGAGAATAATACAAGCGATGCTGCACCCAGTGCAAGTGATCCTCATCCGCCAATTAAGATCAAACTCAAGGTCATCCCATTTCCAGCTGGCCAGGAGAATAGCGAAGCTCAGGTCTTCTATGTGCCCAGCAACAGTGATCCTCCGCCAGAACCCATTTGCCGACCCATGGAGATTTGTCGCAATCAAACACCAGCGACACCCACGAATTTGCCCAATGTGAGTAAAGTCTCTCTTTTTTCTGAACACCTCTCTCTCCTTATCATAGGCCTTATCAAAGAATATTCAAAAGATCAATGGACTTGGAACATAAGAAAAATTATGAATCACTTTACAAACTTATGCATGAAAAATGTCGTCTACCTACTTTAAAAATGGGTTATGCCCTAAGGTAAAGTGATATAATTTGGAATTAGTGTTAGAAGTTGGACAATTCGTCGGTACAAGTTGGACATGGCTTTTTTCTTAATAAATACAGTACAAAATTTGTTTTTAAGCACAAGGAACCAAATTATAAAACTAAAGCATTAAAAATATACAAATAAAAATGAAGTACTAAATTTATTAAGACAAAAGCCCTGTCCAAATTGTACCATTGTCCAACTTGTACCACTTTACCCTAGACACACTTACGAATTAACTCTTTCGTCTCTTTTGGGACTCTGAGTACCCAAAGAAGCATATGAATGTTCTGTGAAAAACGATGTTTTTTAATTATTCAGAACTGATAAAAATTTAATTCTTTTGGATGATTACAAACTATAAGGATGTCCAAAGGTAAGATATTTTTTGCAGGACCTCAATTAATTCCTGAGCTATATATCTAAGCTAATCTAAACTTATAAAAAATATCTAAGCTCAGGCATTAATTGAGGTCTTACAAAAAATATCTTACATTTGGACTTCCGTATAGTTTTTAATCATCCACAAGAATAAGATTTTTATCATTTCTGAATAATTAAAAAAACATTATTTTTCACAGAACATTCATATCCTGCTTTGGGTACTCAGAGTCCCAAAAGAGACGAAAGAGTTAAGCCGAGAGGCGACTTAGTGGAAAATTATGGAAATGTAGTTTAATCATTATTTCGAATCAAATTACGCTAAGCCGTCTCTCAGCTGTCGAAGACCCTTACAAAGCGTCGTCCCAGGCTTTGCGAAATGCTCGAACTCGCGTCATTTACAGTTTACCGGTTCTCAACCGATTTCAACCACTTTGTAAATCACTCGAAAGATCCCACAAAAAAAATTTTAAGAGTAATTAAAACTGATTTTCGGACAAAAATTACTTACTGGTTCAAAACCGATTTGAACGGATTTTGAAATCACTCAAAACATTGTCGAAAATCACTTAGGACTGATATAATTGAATTTCAAATAAAAATTAGTTACCGGTTATGAACCGGTTCATCCATTACCAGTTCAAACCCGATTGGAACCGATTCAGTTTTGTCGGAAATTCCAAGACCTTTCCAACGAGCCCAAACATGCCCCATTCGGTTGATAAATGCGCTCTCTAGAGCCTTTTTTAACCTTTGACCTTGAAAAATCATTATTAGGAATGATTCAAAGGTCAAATGTCCGCCTGGGTAATCTCTCTAAAACATATCCAAAAATGAAAAAAATCGCACGACGCGTTTTCGGGGAATCCCAAAAAAGAAAAATGTTAACGATCCTTAGGTCCACTTATGGGGAATCTTCTGAAGGTCCCAAGTCGCAGAGCTAGCAACAGCCGGACACTTCCCAAAAATCGTCTGAAACATGAAGATTTGTTGGCAAAAGTGGTCTCCGGGGGGTGGAAGGTATAAATTTGGGGGAGGGATGGGGTGAAAAAATCGAGGGATTAGTCCTCTCCGTGGAGTTCGAGCAGTAAAAGATCAACAGAAAAAGATAAACCCGAAATAATAAAAGCAATTATCCCTTTAGTTTAATTTTTAAAGTAAGGAAATTTCCACGATCACAGAAAAGGGAGAAGGGGGGGGGGGCAAAGTTTGTTAAAGGAGCAATTTGGTAAAAGTAATTTTGCACTTGGTAAAGGGGAAATTAAAAAGTTACCATCTATCTTGGAATTTATGATGTGCAGAAGTTTTGAGTCAATCCAGATTTAAAACCCTTTCGGAGTATTGGCTGGGATCTCTCCCCTTTCAGGATTTTGACCTTTTCGAAATTTAGGCTGTGCGAGATTTTGAGGGTTTTGACTTATTCGGTAATTCGACCCCTTCAAAATTTTGGTCCTTTTGGAATTTTGCCGCATTTAGAATTTTGACACTTTTTTAAATAGTTTGACTACTTGAGATTTTAACGCATTCGAAATTGCGGCTCTTTCGGTATCTTAACCGTTCCGGAGTGTTAGTTTTTTCTGGTTTTTAGCAATTCGTGATTTTGGCCCATTTCGTATTTCGACTCCTTCGGAATTTTTGCTCTTCAGGATTCCGACCTATTCAAGATTTTGATTTTTCCGGAGTTTTGGCCATTCGGTAATTTGATCTATCCGAAATTTCGATCTTTCTGGATTTCGAAATTTCCATTCAGAATTTTGAATCCATTCGATATTTCGACCCTTTCATGATTTTGATGTATTGGACTTTTCTAAATTTTAACTCATTCGAGATTTCGAACCTTTCAGGATTTTGACCCCTTCGGAATTTTGACTCATTTATGATTTCGACCAGTATTTTGATCTTTCTTGGATTTTAACCTTTTTGGAATTTAAACTATTCGGAATTTTGACCCATACAGGATTTTGACCGTTTCGGAATATTGCCTTTTTTGTGTTTTAGTCATTCGTAATTTTGACATTTTTGGAGTTTTGGTCATTCGGAAATTTGACCCTTTCGAGATTTGAGTTTCTTTCTGGATTTCGACCCATTCGAAATTTTGGCTTTTCGAGATTTCGACCTATTCAGGATTTTGACCATTCAAGATTTTGACCCTTTTGAGATCGTGACCGTTTCGGGATTTTCACGGTTTCGAAATGTTGGTTTTAATGGATTTTGGCTCTACCAGATTTTGTGGATTTTCTGAATGTTGAACATTCGGGATTTCGACTATTTCTGGATTTGGCCGTTCGGGATTTTGACTTTGCGGGCTTTTGGATTTCGAAATTTTGACTTTTTCTTGTTCGAGATTGCGAATTGAACTTTTAAACACTCCACAAATCGTTCCCAGCTTTTTGTTTCGCACAGTTTTTTCATACATAACATTTTACTATTGATTTAATTAATTTTATAAATATCAAGAAACTCTAAAACTCGAATGTTAAAAAATGAACAGTTTTTGCCGTTTCAAGTCATTGGTATACGGACGAAATACTCTCCCGGAAATATTTAAAATCATATCCGAAAATTAAAAAGATCATTGGAACCGTTTTCGAAATGTACGAAAAACTCTTTTTAATAGACAATTAGGCATTTGGGAGGCATTTTCGTCAAAAATTGCTGTTTTGATAGAAATATCCTTTACGAAACTTCCGTTTATTTAACTTCCGTTAAATGTTTTCCATTTTTTCGGTCACATTTTTATAAAATTCCTTTTTTCTCATGATTTTCACAAAATTTTCATGCAGCCAAGCCCTAGTGTCAAGGAAAAGGATTCAGAAGGAAAAGAGAGTGAGGTCTGTAGTCAAAACAGGAATCAAACTAAAATTATAGCAATATCTATTTTCCAGGAGAGAAATAAGCTAAAAATTATAAAAATCTTGAAAATAGAAAAATTGTCCCTAATTTTTCAGCAAGTCGAATCTCAACGGAATACATCACCATTATCTAGCCCCAAGGTGGCACGTACAAATTCCCCGCGCAGGAAGAGACCACGAACTATGTCCCTCAACATGTCAACCGGAGGTGGAGACACCAGCAGAAATTCAGCATCACAAATTTGCGACGTCTGTTGTCAGCCGGGAAATCCTCAGAACTCAGTTATGTAAGTGAATGGCTTTAAAGAGAGTTGTAGAGCTGAGTTTTGCAGGAAAGAGATCTCTTTTTTTGTGAATTTCAGGTGCGATGAATGTCGCAAAAATTACCACTTTGCATGCTTGGAGCCGCCTCTCAAGAAGACACCAAAGCGTCGTGGCTACTCTTGGCATTGTGCGGATTGTGATCCAACTGTAAGTACCCTGACAGTAGCCTCAATTTTGAAATTCGAATCAAGAGTAAGAGATCAAGAAAATTTCAAAATTTTAACATTCGAAATTAATATAAGTATTTTCTGACCAATTTGCACAGAATAGTACAAAAATATTTCACAGGATCGAATATTTAATTACATGTGAATAATACTTAAATATTAAAATATCATATTTTCATTATGGGATCAAATGTCGCCTGACCTATTGATCTTTGGAGTAAAAAATGAATTTAGTGTGCCCATATTTTTCTATTTATGATCAGTATTTCCTCACAACAGACAAATTGTGAATGTCAAATAGATAAATGAAAATTCACAAATCTAGCAAAAACAAAGCGTCCTAACTTAGCACAATTTCTCGAAATCATCGTAACCATCGTAAATTATCATTTCGATTAGCCGTTTAAGTTATCTTTTCTTAGCCGTTTTCGAAATAAACAATAATAAAGCAAGTAAACAATAACAACCAAAAGTTGATATCTCAAACCATTTGGGTCTAAGGGTCCTAAGGCCGAAAAAAACACATCGCAAATGTAAGTTCAAATTAATTACAAAACATATCTCATAATTAATGAAATCTTTTATTCCAATTTCGAAGGAAAACATAAAAAAACAATATTTTAGAGGGGAAGATATCAATAATATTGACTTAAGGGAGGGTCACCAAAAACCAGAAGTTGATATCTCTTACCGTTTAAGCTCCGGGACAGTAACAAATTGAAAAAGAAAAAAAATTGCCAATTTTTGTTCATTTTATATAACAAAAAAACTAAAATTATTGATCAAAAATCCTTAAAAAAACTTAATGACCAGTGATAAGCCCAGAAAACTTTGTGGTAGCTGAGATTCTTCACAGAAACTTCGGAATGCTTGCAGATCGAAATACTTGAAAATTTGATTGTGAATTGAATTTTGGGAGTCGAGAATCGCGTGGAGCAAACTGTTCTCGGCAGCTAAAATGGATAAAATTGGCTCGACGTGATTCCTTAACCGGAAAAAAACAATTCAAAATAGAAATTTTACGCATTCCGAGTTGCAGGCACTCCGAGGTTGCCTGTAAAGAATCTCACTTACAATAAACTTTTCTATGCTTATTACTGATCATTTTCTATTTTTAAATAAGGTGGAGTAAACACTTATCGCCACTTTTAGGAAAAATTGAAATTAACTTTATTATAACTTTTGACCCATTATTATAAGATAACTCAAATTTAACACAAAGTTACTTTGATATATTGGCTCTAGATACGTCAAAACAATAATCCTCTAATTCAACGGATCACTTAAAAAAACTGATTTTTAATAACAATGCAAAAATAACCACTTCGTTGCCACTTTTTACCACTTCGCCAATTTTGTAACCACTTTTCGCCACCCACTTGAAAAGCCACAAACTCGATTATTTTAGGCAATTTCATGAAAAGAATACATTCAGCATTTACTTTTCCTCATGATCACCTTATTTATTTATTTTTTTATTAGGGGTTCATCTGGAAGATGATTACCCCGTATGATCACCTTATTATTACTCACTAAATGATTTTTCTTCACTTTTGTTTGAGAAAGTTAAATTATTAGACTACTGCAGAAAGTAAACGAAGCAGATTTGACGACTAATACTGAAAATCTATGACGTGAAGTTAGCGTCGCTTACTGAAAAGCAATGGCGACAGGTGGTAAATCAATTTCAGAATATTACCACTTGCCGCCATGGCTCATTTTTATATAAAAATAATATAAAATGTAATATAAACAAATGAATATACATTTGTATGTATTCGTCGAATAAAATTAAATGTTCAATAGACAAATTATTTCTCCAAAAACGTTAATTTTGTTCGACAAAACTTTCATGACACTTATCATATTTGATAAGACTTATTGGATTTCATGCACTTTATTAAAATATTGCTGTCTAAAAAATGTTCAAACACTTCAATTCAAAACAAAAAAAAATAGTGTTTTTGGCTGTATAAGTAGCAGCAGTAGAGACACAAATAATTTTACAGCTAATTTATTTCACAAATAATGGAAAAGTGCAATTTCAATATGAGGTAAAGTGCCCTCAAGTCGACCGGTTCCTCAATTCGACTGGTAGAGTTATTTATTCAATTTATTTATATTTGCACTAATATTTGGCGTATGATCTAACAGTAATAGGTCAATTATTCCATAAATAAATACGAATCAGTGACAATTTTATAGAAATTCACCATCAAACATTCAAATATTGACCACCGGTCGAATTGAGGAACCGGTCGACTCGAAGGCACTTTACCTTAAATGGCGAAAAGTGGGGCACTGGCGAGAAGTGGTGATTCTATCGTAGTTTGAGTACAGAAAGCCAACAAAAGAAAACGAAAGTTCATTGTAATCGGTTAATACACGTTAGAGATAGAGCCCGGTCAATTTCGGTATAGTAAGGGCCGAATCAGGGTACATTGAGATGGGTTGGGACGGATACGACCCACCGTTGGAAAGGTCTCGACCTCAGCTACAACATACTAAAATTTTATGAAAAAGTATCGTCTAGTGTTGGAAATATTCGACATCGAATTTTGGAAAATTGATTTTTCGATTAATCGGACCTTTGATTAAATCGGATGAAAATAGGATGTTCAAAAGAGTTGTAGTGTGTGAGAATTGTTGCACTTTAATTCAGTTTGAGTAAAGAGAATCGTCAATCAGAGCTAGCGACACTCAAATCATCCAGTTTTCTCCGAAGTGAAGAAAGTTTGACATCGCTTCGATTTTCATAGTATTTTCTTTTTAGTTACACTATATAAATAAATGGTGTTTGTAAATATTTAATTTAAAGAATTTAAATTAGAGAAGGTTTTCAGGCTTCGCACATACTCTGGCTTCGAACACTTCAAATTTTTCCCAAGTTCCTTTAACGAATAATTCAGGAATTGATAAATAGGTCAGATTCCTAAAAGGAAGATAGGAAAATACAAAGTGTTCGAAGGCACGGTATGTGCGAAGCCTGAGACTTCCCCTACATCGATCTTTAAAACGCAGGTCTTACAGCGTCTCTCCACGCCTTTAAAGCGTTTCTCAAAAATGTAAAAATTACGCTTTAGATTCTAACTGTTAAAGGGTTACGGAAAGTTTGATATCGCGTCGTTTTTCATAATATTTTCCTTCATTCTCTTTCTTGATTTTAATTCTGAGTGACGAATTATTTTCTTAAATGGCTACACTATGTAAATAAATGGTGTTTGTAATTTAAAGAATTTAAATAGGGAAAGTCTTTCAGGCTTCGCACATATTCTAGTTTCGAACACTTCAAATTTTTCCCATGAATGAATGAGTGAATCTGAGGAATCTGACCTATTTCTTCAGAAATTCAAAGATAGGTCAGATTCATAAAAGGAAGATGGGAACGTATGTGCGAAGCCTGAGACTTCCCCAACATCAACCGTTAAAATGCAGGTCTTACAGCGTCTCTCCATGCCTCTAAAGCGTTTCTCAAAATATGTAAAAATTACGCTTTAAAAATAATTGTCCACCGCCGTCTTACTTAGATAACCCAATCTCCAAAACAAAACCATGAAAAATGAATAATTTAGAGATTTTCTTGATCTTCATCTTGATCTTGGTTTTCAAATTGAAGCCAGATTTTCTTTCCAATCCTTACTAATGTTTTTTTTTTCTTTGCAGGATATTGAAACGATATAAGAAATTGAAAGTATTAGCATGTTTTTTTGAATTAAGGATAATTTATTTTGAAAAAAAAAATTTCATTCTGCATAAAGTGGATTACAATAGTGTAAAAAAAATGTGAGACTTAAAAATTCTGCCCCACATGGGGTTTAAAAAAAAATGAAAAAAAATTGTAGGAGTGCGAGGTGAAATAAATGTTTATTCCATGTCAACATCATCCAGCGCCAGATCATCTAGCATCTCTTCGAGGGTTATCCTTGGAATTGATGGATCGTCCATGTCGTTGGTGTCCACTGGTATCATTTTACTGGGGTCTTTGTAGATATTGACGTGTTGGCGATAGGCAGGGTCTTCTTCTAGGTCATCTAGGAATTCATGGTATTCCTTGGTGTCGGTATCCATGTTGGCGGAGTAGTCGGGGATGTGTTTTAGCTTCCATCTGCGGGAATTGATTCTGTCACTGGAATCTCCGTAGGATTTCTTGACGATGATCACATCGGGGACGCGGGTTTTGTCCAATTTTTCGAAGTTGTCATCGTTGATGTTGGCATCTTCGAGATTGTATCCTAGGACTGTGTCGCTGGGTTTTAGGATGTGACCGAGATGAGATCTCGTGTGGATTGTGTTGTCATTGAGTCCTAGTTCGGCAGCCTTGACCAGCCAGACGTCACAGAGAAGATGCTTGTGGGAAATTTTTCCTTGACCGGGAAATGAGGGTTTGTTCCTATCTGGGATGACTTCAATGTTCATGACAATGTATTCCTGGAGGGATTTGGGATTGCAAATGGGCTCAAAGGGATTTCGGTAGTAGACTGTGCTATTGAGTTCGGCTAATTGGGTCGAAAGGGGATCGATTAAGTGAATGGTATTGGCTACTCTGCTCACGAGGCACAGGGCAGAGATACTTCCCAGTTGCTGCTGCATCTTTTTCGAGAGGCACACCAAACTGTCTTTGGACACGGGGACAATGTCCACGGCAAAGGTGTACTTGTAGTTGTAGCTATTGCTGTGAATATCGTGAGAGATTAGCCTCTTGGACGTTGAGGTTTTCACCGGGAGCATTGTGTGCAGGAAATCGACCATTCTTCGGGCGTGGCTGTCATTGGCATAGTACATATCGAGTCCACCGTGCATTGGCTTAATCCCGAGGGTATTTTCATGGACTCTGTGCTTGAGGATCAGTTGCTCGAGGTAGTAGAAGGTTTTTTTGTTCTCTGACCTCTGTCTGATCTGCACAACGCACCTCCAGAAGTCTTTGGCTTCTGTCCGGTGACAATCATCGCACATCTGATTGTTTACTGTGTACTCGACTACGAAAATTTGCTGAAGGACTGCCCCTCCTAAAACTTCCCCCTGAACTGTTAACTTTACCTTTAGGCGCTTCGAATGGGGTTCTGTCCAGATAAATCCAGCATCGATGAGTTTGACCTCCTTGAGACCTTTCAGGCGCTTCAGGCAAACGGCTAGGAGTTCCCTGGATTCCAATGAACACTGAACCCATTCACTCGGTGGCTGAAGGTATCTCTCACAATTCCGACAGAACTGCAGGACTGCCTGCTTGGGAATCCCTTCGGTGATGTCCACGTGTGTCCGGAGACATCCTACGCACATGTTAGCCGGATTGGGAACAATGGCAATGCCACATTCGCAGCATAATCTAAAAACCAGGAGATTTCTGGGTAATGTCACTGAGGAAGATTGGGATTTTTTGGGTATCCTTACATCTTGGACTCTGATGAATCAATTTCCGTGCATATTTCACCAGGTTCTGCTTCCATTTTCACACAATTTCACAATTTTCACGGTTCTGGAAAATGTGGTCAGGTGACAAGTGTACCACAAAGTGACAGTTGTTTAGTTGGGTAACCCGGATGGATACATATGGCAGCACCAACACAGAGAGAAAATCACGCTCTTTTTGCGGATAATCTTCCTGGGTAAGGGCATTAATTGCTTTTTTCTGATTTTTATTACCACGAAATTTGATTGAGAACCAACAGGAATCGTTCGGATCATCCTGATCATCCTGATTAATTGGGTAAGTTTAATCCTTATTCCTTAAGGTTTTTTGCAATATTCGTAAAGTGCAGTTTTTTTTTTATTATTTTATTAATTTCGTAATGATTCTATGAATAATTTAATTTATTAGTCAACATTTGAGGGAATTCTGGGGCACTTGAGGGCTAATTTCAGAAAAATTGTGATTAGGAGCGGTGTAGTAATTTTTCCATCCGGAAGAATCGATACTTCCCAAGAGCAACATGTGCATGATTAGCATTACCACTTTGGGATTATGATTGAGATGTTAAGAATGGGATTTCAAGAGGTTTTCAGGGTTAATTTCACCCCAAAAACTCCTCCTGGATGGTCATTCGACGTCTATTGATCCCCAGGAGGGTTCATGATTCACCAAAAATCCATCCCGATATGAAATCTTGGCAGTAACGTACATGAGCAACAACACCATGACAATTTTTCTTCAGAGAGAGGGGCCTTAGGAGTGTCACTCATGCAAGTTCAGGCATTTAGTGCTATTCCCAAGTGTCTCTGTAACCATTTTTCCAACTTGGAAAATTCTCAGTTAATTTTGGAAGTGTCTGGAGATGGTGATTGGTGTTTTGGCCACAAGATACCAAGCAATACTTGTACCTTTTTTTGAGTGAAGTGACCTTCATGATATATTTTTCCTCACACGAAATTTCTGCTAACATTCTCTCTGCCAGAGACTTTTGAGCTGATACTTTTCTCACAAGAGCCAATTTACTTCTTAAACCATTTTCAAGTTCCCGTTTAAAGTTCTTTTTTGAAAAAAAATCGTGTGATTACATAAAACTCACCATTTTTCCCAGAGAATTTTCCTCGAAAGTTTGTTACTCTGGAAAATTGCCATTTGCTGGATTTTCTCTTTGGTTTTTTTTGTTCATTTTTAATGCTGTTGTACACCTCTCATGGTCACAAGGAGAATTTAGCTGACAAGGGCTAAACCGCCCCCACATTTTCCAGGTAACAAAAAAAAAATCACAGCCTTCTAAGTTTTAAAAAAACCCTCGTGAACGAATCTATCCTGCCAAAGAGAAAATTTCCCAATTTTCAGAGTGAATTGTGGTATAATTTTGTGAGTGATAAAATTGCAGGCATATTAATTTTCTTGTGTGCTAAACAAAATCCCAACCACACTCTCAGTTTTTCATGCTCACATCAACGAGCATTTTAATACAAAATAGATTAACCACCACGTAATATCTATTTGTCCTGCAGAACAGTCATAAGAGTTGTGCAAATTTCTGTAAATACCAATCCCCAAGAGGATTTTGTCCATGAAAAAAATCGGACTTCATCTTTTCTGCCTCATCATCACGTTTTTTCTTCTCCACAATCACCAAGAAGGTAACAAGGAATATTCTTGCCAAGAAATCAAGTTGACAGTATAACTTCATACTTTGACATAAATTGCACATTAAAAGCAATTAATGTGATTTTCTTACCAAGAAAACCCGTCTCTATCAATCCCCAAACCCCCTATCATCCCCCAATTTCCCCAAAGTCCCCTATGATCTAGTCAAATATTATCCAAAAGCCAAATCTCAAAGATTGATTTCCACGGGAGAGCACCCAGTTCACAGAGAGTCTTCCGCACATAAAAAAGCCCCCTTAGTGTGTGTATTGGTTAAAAAATTAACAATGAAAGTGGTTCGCAATATCGAAGAAAACTCGACATTTCCATACGGTAAATAAAAGTTACTTGAAAATTAAATTCCAAATAGTTTCAAATTAAAATTGTGGATACTCCCGGAAAAATCACCAATTCATCCAGCCCCCAGATTACCTATTCCCATTTATAACAAAAATTCCAACAGAGATGGTGCAGTATTAAGTTGGGAATTTTTTATCAGTTGGACTGAAATGATAATAATTTTATACACTCACATTACTAATCAATATGTGTGTATGTGTTATAGTTGGTGATCTTTAAGAGTACGCTCTGAGAAATTGAGAATGACCAAGGGGAAAAAAATGAGCCAACATTATTTTTGTCCAGGAGAAAAATTGCAGATAATCTTAACTAAAAGATGTCTCCATCGAAATTCCTTTTGGCCAACAAGGGAGAGTAACATTGTGTGGTCCCCATGGAGAATTTTTGTGATTCTCTATTTTCTCACAAATATATACTCCAACTTTTACCTTGCTCGAACTCTCTCAACAAATGGAGTGATATAAACTATCGGCTTTTAGATATATCAAGATTATAAATCACGACCCCCCCCCACATCCATTCCCAATTTGAAAAACTAATGAAGGCTCAATTTGATACTATAGGGCTGAAGGAATACCTATTGGCACTTTAAGAAAACTCATATCATGACTTATTGCCACCTTATAGGAAAAGGCAGAATAAGCAAAAATATATTTTTTTAGGAGAATGTGGGGCAGCGGGGGCAGCTTTGAAATTGGACTTTTTTGGGAACTAGACCTTACCATAATATAATTTATCTTAGCATCATAATGGAGTTTAGTTTTATTTAAAAATACAAGAAAAGAAACCAATTTTCAAAGTTGCTCCAATTCAAAGCTGATCCACTTCCCCCTCCCCATAGCAAAAGAAAGCGGAATAAGGAATCACAAGGAAAAATTCCTCGAAATTTTTCAGTATTTTTCCTTGGTAAATTCCACGAAAATTCTACATACAGTAGACTCTCGCTAATTCGGCTCTTTTGAGATCGGGCTACTTTTTAATTCGGGCATCAGTTAAATTTGAAAAAAGTTTATCGACATTTTTTTAAGTTTTGAATGAAGATATGTAATATTCTGAAATTTGGCATGTTTCGTCTTATGCTGGCTACATACTAGAAGAAATTTTCGTAAAAAATGCCTTTATTAAAAAATTCTGAATTTCTGCCTACAAGGATAGGGGAAATTTTCTTTAAAAAGGCATTTTTTAAAGAAATTTCTACTAGTTTGTAGAGGCCATAAGAGACTTACACATCGCCCCTTGGAAATTACAAGGGGCCAACTCAATCTGAGCCATTTTTCAGGAGACAGCATGAAAGATTCAACTTTGTATAAATAATTATCTCATTTATGTATGTTAATAAAAACAATTTAATTCTCTTCTATTTGTATGAGCATTATTATAAACAACGAAACATACATATTTTTACCTTTCAAAATATGTTTTTCTATGAGTTAGCTCTTTGTCATTCTAAATGATGCGCAAATTTTCATGAAATTTTAATGACACGGAATCAACTTGCTTGAGTTAGTCCCTTGTTTCACAAAAATTTGAACGATAAATCTATTTTGTGCCCCTTGACTTCAAACAAAATTATGCAAGTAATCAAAAAGATTAAAATTTTGAAAAACTCTCCGGCACACCTTTTAGATCAGGATAATTTCACGAAGTCGAAATTCGCATCCCTTTCTTTCTCACATGTTTTGCATATGTCTTTCTAATTCTTTCGCACTCTTCTTCTTCTCTTAAACATCACTCCAAATTCAATTTAGCTCAATCAAATTTGGTACGAGAAAGAATGAGATAGTCATATGCAAAACATGTGAGAAAGAAAGGGTTTAGAATTTCGACTTCATGAAAATTTTCCGATCTAAAAGGTGTGCCGAAGCCATAATAACGAAATTTAATTATTCATATCATCTGAAATTTTATTAAATTCTCTGTCTGAGTGCAATTAAACCTCAAAATCGCCAAAAAGTGAGTTGGCCTCTTGTAATTTTCAATGAGCGACATAATCGTCACGTAATTATCAATATGATGATAAGCTAACTAATATTTAATAAAAATGTGTAAGAATCTTAGGAAAAATAAAAGAAAATTCACATTTCGAAGGGAGAGCACTTTCCCCTACATCGCGGATCATGTATCAAAAATCGATTGTCGTGGACTTCCTGTCCCGTTCGTCGTATAACCACTTCTGGAGAGAACGGATAGAGATATCAAAAAACGATTTTCGACAAGGATTAAATATCGATAGCGAGAAAAGTGTTCTTGGCGGCCGAAATGGATAAATTTGGCTAGACGAGATTCTTTACCCTGAAAATTCAACTCAAAATCGAATTTTCACGCATTCCGAGTTCCAAGCACTCCAATTTGAACGCATTCTAAGGTCGCCTTTAAAGATCCTCATCTAGTATAAGCTTTTCTGGGCTTATCACTGTTTTCTTTTTTTTTTCTTAAAACTATCCACATTTTGAAAAAAAAAATCATATTAGTAAAATTATAAAATATCATATCTCAGTCTCAGCTCTTTCCATCTTAATTCTGAATTCAATCTTTAAGCTTTAAAGCTAAGCTTAACGTTTTAAGCTGACTTCTATTAAGCGAAGCATTGCTGAAGAATTAATTATCTTTAATTTTAAATTATTTCATGTAGTAACTCTTTCAAACACAAGATAGAAATTTTCAAATTATCTTCTTTCTATTTCTTTAAGATTTTGCAGCTTCGTAATGTTCCGGTTGAGTAATTAAAGTTACAATATTATTTAAGGGAATCATCGAAATACTAAAAAAGAAATATTTCTTTTTTTATTCGCCACAGCTTTATTAAAATCATTTAAAATAGAGCGTCCAGACTTTCATTGTATTTGAAAAGTTTTTTCTTTAGAAAATTAAAGTGTTTCTATTTTGTAGTTAAGTGTTCTGGATAAAAACTGGCAAGAATTTCTCTTAATTCTTTTAATTTAATTTCCTATTTTCTCGGTGAGTTAAAGAAAACTTCTAAAGACTGTACAAATGTAAAAATTGGTGATACTTGGGAATGTATCAAGACTAAACCTTTCAACTGCAATTGGTTGGTGTCTTTGAAAATACAGAAGTTGTATTTTTTCCTAGATTCTAGAGCAAAAATTTTCTATTAATTTTCTGTCAGTAGGGGTAAGTGGGTCACTTTTGAATTAGGGATACCTTTAAGATATGGCTTCTTTCGCCTATTTTTGTAAATTGAACTGAAACTTATCATAATGAAATTTAATCTCACATTTAGCTTGTGGAACTAAATTATACAGGGAGTTCCGTTTTGAAAGAAATTCTCAGGACCTAAGAAAAGCCCGCGAATTCACTCCAGTGACACAGAAAATTTGCATACCCACAGGAGATGTCTCTGAAATAAGTTACGGAAACGCCGTAATGCATGCAAAACCTTTTCGGGGCCAATTTTTCTGCCTATTTTCAGCACCAATGATTCATAAGAAATGCATTTCAAATTTACCGCGTGATAAAATATTTGCATTATTTAGAGGAAATTCAAAAATCGTTTTATAAATGAGCTCCAAATAGTAGTTCATATAAAATTCTTTCAAATCGTTTTCACTTAAGCCGGAACTCCCTGTAACATGGTAAGTTGCAATTCCATTTAAAAATAAGAAAAAAAAACAGTCTTATTTTAAAACTGCCTCAATTCAAAGGTGCCCCACTACCACCTAAATTTCTTGTAGGACTTTTAAAGATTGAGGGCACAAGATCAATTCGACCAATTCAAATTTTGAGCACTTTACGAAGTCTATTTCTACAACTTTTTACAAATTGATAGAGTGTGTGCCTTCCTCGGCAAAAATTTCAACTTTGCCTGCGCAAACGCACTCTTTATATTGCATATTTTTCTCCTCTTTATATATCTTTAATGCTTTCTTAATGAGATTTATTGTATATTGGTGTAACAGAAAAATAAAGAACTTTCATTATTAATTAATTACCATGCCCATGGTTATTTAAATTGGAGGACTACTTCTTGGGGGTATTGCCGGGGAAGATAGTGGATTCCTGGAGATTTAGAGAAGTTCTCCTTCAAATGCCACTCAATACCGAATTTTCTAACGGGGTAATAGGAGTTCCCTGAATTAAATCCATGTGCAATGCGTCAGCCGCGTTGTGCTCTCAAAAAGTACGGAGATTTTTTTTCGAGAAGTTCGTCCCACGAGAAAATCATTACACCGGTGTGTGTGCTTTTGGCTTGAATTGTTTCTGAAGGAGGATGATGTTCAGGTAGAAGAAAAAAAAACACAGAAAAATTATGCTGAGAATTGGTGTTTGTTGCTTAGCCACACGGTGAATAAAAGTGGTTTGACAGTGTCAGAGTTACAAAAATTTTTATTTGTGAATTTCATTGTGCAGAACGCAATAATTGTTCAGTATCAAGAAGTGCGAAGAAAATAATTCACTGTTTGTGGTAGTGATTAGAGAATTTTCAATATTGCCTGGGTATCAATTTCTGCATCTTCGGACATTTTCTCTGTTGAGAAACTTCTTGGTTGTGCCTGAGATGTATATGGTTCAGCATAAGTCCCCAAAAGCGAGCATGAGAGACATGTCTGCTAAATAAAAGGGGCTTCTCCTCATGACTCGTTTTCCCATCCACGGAGTGTACTATAGAATATTTTGTAACACAAGTGAGAGCCTCAGTCTCAATTTAAGTTTAGATGTCAGCGTGAAGTACCTATCGCATTTTGTGCTGCCTGTTCTTCAAAATGCCCGATAAAATCAATCCAGGAACAATGTTAAAATTTACTTAATGTATCAGTGGGTGTGTATATGATTTTTATTGAAGGAAAATCTCAAGAGAATTTTTTGGGATTTCATTCGAAAGAAGTTTTTTAACAGAGAAACTCATTTTTTTAATGAACTAAGCGTCAAAGGCATTACTCACAATCTCTTGTGCTCACAATAAAACGCGATAGTGGAAGTTCTTTTTCTCGATCATCGGCACTTGTACAGAGAGTTTGTGTCTCTTTTTTCCATCTCACAACAAATTCTTTTTGCCTTCCTGGAATAATAAGATTTCCCATCAAATTTTCCCCGTGGGGACATTCAAGATAAATCAATAGGATTGAACCATAAAGTGAATGATATTTTTGAAGGTGTATTATCGTGCCTGGGTGAAACTGTGAATTATTTTTTTTCTCCATAAACGGTGTGTTATTACATCATCAATGAGGTTTCTTATGAAGGGGAAAAAAGAGAGAATTAAAAAATGTTTCACTGCACTTAGCAGCACAATTGATAGCCAAGAGACCAACAATATACTTGCAGCATATGTTTACAGTGTATTGCAGTTGTAATTAGTTTAATTTTTCGTGGCATTTTCCACCCAATTCCTAGACCACATTTGGGATTGGTTGATGTTCCCCGCGTGCCCGGAGATGGTCAATATATCACCGCACAGAAAATATCGAAAGAGAGCGCGAGATTTTAATTCAATGTCAATTTTTATTGAATTGGGTGTTTTGAAGAGGCATGTGAATATTTTATTTGCGCAAATTGAGAGGAACTCTATAACAAATAAATAAATATTGCAAAAAAACCAAATCTTTCAAATCCTAATTTGCCTTTCTCTCTGATTCTCCCATCTAGATTCCAGAGATACCAAAAGGAGCAACAACTGACAAGTATCGAGTTTGGATCATCTTCTGGGCCCAGCAACAGTGGCCTCAGTGGAAAATTTTAAAAGAGTTTTTTGGGAATTTGACAGATATTTGGGAGGAGAGTACGTTGGAAAATGAAGGGAAAGACATTGGGAGAGGAGGGAACAGAGAATTCACATGATTGCCTTGATTTGAGTATTCTTAGGAAACCAATTTCTACCTCGATAACAGGATTTAATGAAGCCCGAAAGGCTTACGAGAATGGCACAGAGGAGGTGAGTCAAACAACATTTTTACAGGGTGCCCCAAAATGTCCTGATAATAGAATCATTATTTGAATTTTATAGAGTATATAGAGAATGTATTTCAAAAGAACACAAGAACGTTTTCATTTTGATAAAAATGTAGGAAAATATTTTACTAGGAATAGTTCATACAATGAATCATCAAAATAAATTAACTAAGAGGATTAAAGACTGAGCTTGGTTTAACCCTTTAACGACGAGACACATTTTACGGACTGAAAATTAACATTTAAAATTAAACTGGGAAACATATTCAATGTTTCATAGTCTTACGTCTAACCTTGGAAAGTCCAACAGAGTCTAATTCGGTGTATTTTGTGCTTCTATGGACGATAAGGACAAAAATAGCCCAAAAATTTAAGTAATTTTTCTGACAATACCAATGAATAATATTTTTCGCTTTAATGAAAAATATTATGTATGAGTATTGTAGTTCTTATTGCAAAAAGGGTTTTGCTTAAAAAACTTGAAAATACAAAAAATAAATAAAATCAATTATGAATTTGAGAATTTAAAAATTCGCCATTTTTGAGCTTAAATATTTACTACATAGCAAATAGCTAGAGACTTGAAAAAAATATTCTAGATTTCCTAAACCTTCTACTTTACAATTATGTACAAACATGAGAAAGAAATAACTTTAGGTAGTCAGGAAAAATTATTTTCTTTATGGGATACCGGTGTTCCAATCGTCCTTAAAGGGTTAACAGTCGGCTTTGAAAAAGATTTGCGATTTAACTTAGCAAAACTTACTATTTTATTACTAGTCTCACTAGTCTTTTTATCTAGTCTTACTATCTTATTTAATTAAAAAGCAAGTATTATCATAGAAATTTTTAAAGTTTAATATTTTTTAAAATATTATCGAAGCAAAATGTAGCTTTTTACTGAAAAAATAAAAATTTCAGCAAGGAATAAAAAAACAAAATCCTTTTCTAATTTTATCAAATTAGAAACTATCATCAATTCTAAAAAAATATCATTAAAAAATGTAATATTTCAATAAAATTATTGAAAGTATACGTTTTTGAACTATTTCTCAATATTATACTGGATATATATTATGTAAATATCATGATGGAAAGTTAATTATTCCCAAAATTATTAGAATGTAAAATTTTAGCTTGAAATCACTCTCTAAATTTGGCTATTCGCGACTTATTCATTCTGAGCCGTCGAATTGATCTCTGGACTAAATTTTGAATGGATAGCACGATTTCAAGAACAATTATTAATAGCAGCAAGAGCTAAAAGAAAGACAAATGACTTTGGATATTTATATAAAAATGTTATCGCTATTACTCACACGTTCAGTTCAAAATGATTTAAGAACTCACATTTTTCTAGTTCAACAATATTTTTTTAGATAAAATCTCTTTATTTAGTTTATTTAAACTAAATTTTCAGTCTTAAACATTTTAACTTCTTATTCTATTATTTATTATTAATTTTAAGGCTTTGTTAGCATTATCTTTGGTTTTAATCTTCTTAAACTGTGTGCATATTTGGCCTTTGTGACGTTGTTTTGTGTTTTGTTTGGTATTCTATTTATTTAATTATTTTATTAAAACGAATTTACGTATTTATGTTAAAGTAAGTTTTACGTGGCCACAAATCGCCGGTCAACCGGTCAGAGCGGATCTTTTGATTCAAAAAGTAAATAAATAAATAAAAGAAAAGCATAACACTAAAAATAATTGAACAATAACAAGGCTTTTAAATTCTTTTGGTAAATCTTTATTAGCTTTCCAAAAAGCCCAAAATCACTGAAGTTCCAATAAAAAAATGGATTATGTGGTGAATTTTCTTATAGAAATTTTACACAAAATTTAATATGATAAACTTAAAATAGTTTTTTTAGGTGACTTAGAGAATACTTTTAATCAACTTTTCTCAAAAAAAGTTACAATGTTGTTTTAGAAATGTTTTAGAGTTTAGTTAGAGTATTTTTGCATGAAAATGTCCCTGTAATTTTCTCTTAGAAGGAAGTTTGAAAGAACAATTCAAGCTACATTTCATATATCTTTTTCTTGAACTAAAAGAAAACTAATATTGACCCTTTGAAAGTTTAATAGCTATTAAAATCACTTTAAATAATCAAAAACGAACTGAATTTCATTTAAAAACATTTTTTTTTTTATAATATTCCCAAGCTAAAAGTGCAATTTTCTGAAATAAAAACTTTTCAAATATGGCTCAGTCACACCTTTAACCCTTTAAGGACGATTGGAATACCGGTGTCCTATAAAGAAAATATTTTTTCCTGACTAGCTAATGTTATTATTTCCTAATGTTTGTACGTAATTGCAAAATAGAAGGTTGAAGGAATCTAGGATATTTTTTGCAAGTCTCCAGCTATTTACAATTCTAAATTTTTAACCTAAAAAATTACGAATTTTAAATTCTCATATTGAAAACTGATTTTAATTATATTCTATATTTCCAATTTTTTTTAAGCAAAACCGTTTTGGAAACAGAAACTACAATGCTCAAACATAATATTTTTCATTAGAGTGAAAATTTTCATTCATTGGTATTGTCAGAAAAAATACTTAAATTTTTAGACTATTTTTGTCCCTGTCGTTCATACAGACAAAAAATACACCGAATCAGACTCTGTTGGATTTTCTAAGGTTAGATGTAAGACCTTTTACTGATTTTGTTTATCGGTTTCATTTTTATCGCTGATTTTCGGCCAGCGAAAACTGTCTCGTCGTTAAAGGGTTTAAAGCTAGATCAAGCCAATCAAAGGGTTAAAATCGCGAAAATTTCATAAAGTCAAAATTAGCATCCCTTTCTTTCTCAAAGAAATGGGATAGAATTTTCATTAAATTTTACTGCTCTAACTAAACGATCTAAAAGGTGTACCATAACAAATAAAAAACTTTTTGTAAAATTGTCTCATATTGATATCATTAAGATTGGTGCAAAACTGAATCAATTAACAGAATTTCCTCAAAAAACTGTTCCTAAGTTGTGATATAAAGCCTCCGGCACACCTTTTAGATATTAAAAATTTCATGAAATCAAAATTAACATTCCGTTCTTTCTCAAACATTTTACATTTGTCTATCCCACTCTTTCGCATTCAAAATCCGATTGAACTAAATTTTATTTAGTTCAATCAATTCAGCTCAAAAGAAGGAAGAATCCGAAAGGGTGGGGTAAGCATTTATGCAAAAGGTTTAAGAACGAAAAAGATGGGAATTTCGATTACATGAAATTTTCCGTCACGTGACTGAAAATTACCATTATTATAGTTAAAAAGTTTCAACAATGTTGTTTAATTTGAAAATGTGTAAAATTTTAACACTATAATAGTGTGAAATCGGATAAATTAATTATTTGACGATCTGTGTAAAATTTCTCACTATTATAGTCATAAAAAGTTTTCAACAATGTTTTGTGATTTAAAAGCATTGAAAAACTCTAAAAATTATCACTATTATAGTATGATTATAGTTTTTCACATTAATATAGTGTGAAAAAATACACAATTTTATGGTATTTATTGTCACATGATCAAAAATTAACACTATTATAGTTTGATCATCATTTTTCACACTATAATAATGTGAAGCCTTGTGAATTCAACCAAAGTTGTTGAATTTTTAAACAAAAGTTGTGTAAAAATATTTGAATTTCCATTTAAGACATATACTTCAGTCGAGATGCTTTTCATTGGGTAAAAGTAATATAGAATATCAAATATTTATATGCATAATAAGCATATAGTGAAGATCCGAGCATTAAATGTAGTTATCTCGAATTAGGGGGGATCCCGAGTACCGGAAAAAAACATTACAAATGTCTAAAAAGACAAAAAAATAAAATCTTCGAAATTAAGTGAAAATACAACAATTTTTGAGTTTACACACAAAAATTCAGCAACATAAATTTGGAAAAAATGTTGTTTAATTTAAAGTTGTTGAATTTCAAGTAGTTGTATTTAGAGTTGTTGAATTTAAAAATTGTTGATTTTTTGTGTGTAAACTCAAAAATTGTTGAATTTTCATTTCATTTCGTTTATTTTAGTTTTTTTTTCTTTTTTGGACATTTGTAATATTTTTTCCTGTACTCGGGATCCTCCCTAATGCCAGATAATTACATCTGATGCTCGGATCTTCACGATATACTTATTATGCATATAAATATTTGATGTTCTATATGACTTTTGCCCAATGAAAAACATCTCGACTGAAGTATATGTCTTAAATAGAAATTCAACAATTTTTACACAACTTTTGTTTAAAAATTCAACAACTTTGGTTGAAAATACACAAGGCTTCACACTATAATAGTGTTAATTTTTGATCATGTGACAAAAAATACCATAAAGTTGTGTATTTTTTCACACTATAATAATGTGAAAAACTGTAATCATACTATAATAGTGGTAATTTTTAGAATTTTTCAACAGTTTTAAATTACAAAACATTGTTGAAAATTTTTTATGACTATAATAGTGAGAAATTTTACACAGATCGCAATTAAATAATTAATTTATCCGATTTCACACTATTATAGTGTTAAAATTTTACACATTTTCAAATTAAACAACGTTGTTGAAAATTTTTAACTATAATAGTGGTAATTTTCAATCTCGTGACAATAAATTACCAAATTATTGTGCATTTTTTAAACATTTTTAAATTAAACAACTAAAATGGTCGATTTTGCACTATTATAGTAGTAAAATTTTACACATTTTTTTTCTGTGCACTAAGTGTTAATTTTTTTACTATGTAGCTTTCGAAATGATCTCTAGTTTAGACCCTCTATTATTATTATTAATATTATTATTAACAAAATAAATATTAAATGCCAGAGTATTTTCTTTGAGTACTCAAGTAAATAGAAAGCAAAATGACAAAATAATATGAGGCTTATTACAAAATATTATTAAAATATTGATTTTTGTCAATTTAGAAAATAATTTTCCCACAAACCCACGCATATCCGTTTCAAGGATAATGTAGTTGAGCGTAATTGCTTTTGCGAATGTGAAAAATAAAGTGCACATGCTCAAATAAAGCAGATTTTGGGATGCCAATAAATAAATTCATACTGAATACGATAAAATTGAGCTAGAGGACATTCTTTTGAGACATCCTGTGCAGCAGATTATTCTTTGATTGATAGTAAAATGAGAAAAAAATACTTGTGCTCTATTCCCAAAAGATACGACAGTTGCTGGCCAATGAATGCGACATCGTGTACGAATGCAAGGTGTGTCGCAATATTTTCCGCAGCTTGGCCAATTTCATCTCGCACAAACGTGTGTATTGTCGTCAGAAATTCAATGCATCCCAGCACTTCCATTTCCCCAGCAACGGTTTCATTGTGAGTTTTTTTGATGCTCAAAAATGCCCCTTTTGAATGTAAATTCAAAAAAAATATTCTTCTCAAGGATCAGGACATATCAACAATAATTCAGGCTGAGCAGGAGTATACGAACTACAGTGTGAAGGATAAACCACCGGAGAATGTGGGCAAGGATCTGAGTAGTATCATTGATCGATTGACAGCCAAGAGGAATGTGGATAGACTTATGAAGTTAACTGATTTCTATGACCGTGTCAGTCACAAGTTAACCCAAGATGAGGTTCTGCAGAAGAACCATGTTCTGCAGCTGGACAGAACACCAGCCAGCAATGTCGCTGTGTTCCAGACACTCAAGCAACCGGACACAGATAGCATGAAAATCGAGGTGGACGAAGTTAGAAGCCTCCTGTTGGACAATAAGGCTGTTTTAGGACCCGATGGCAAGGCCATCCGTATCAATGAAATGCCCACAATTCCACCAGTCCTCAGCCACGATGATATGGATGTTACTGTGCCACAGGCAACAGTCTCATGCAAAATCTGCCACGTGAAATTTGCCACAGTAAAAACCCTGAAGCTCCATCTGGAAGCAAAGCACATCCACTCAACGTACGTCTATCAATGTCCTGCATGCCCTCAGACATTCCTCGTGCCTGCTGCCGTGATTCGACACCTGAGCAACGATCACAAGTAAGTTAGACTCTCCCTCAGACAAACAATATTACGCTCTCTGATGAAATTTATCTGTTTTGTGTTGCGGGAATTCCGCGTTTGCTCTCAAGGTCATTTTAAGCTTCGTAAAGCTTTGAGTTCAACTCAGAGTTCATCTCTGCCAATTAAACTCTCAAGAGTTTCAAGTAAATGAGGAAATTTTACAATTGGGAAGTGTTTTATTTATTGATTTATTTATTTTTTTCGAAAGAGCAAAACTATTTAAATTATAATAATTTTTCCTTTGCAAAATATTGGCGTTGACTTCACACTGCGATGCCTAAGAAAAAACTTCTAGGAAATGTAGGAAATCAATAATTGAATTATCATACGCTTTGTTGATTTGACACTGTTCTTAGATAAAATATTGAGCAGAAATGTTATCGGGCATATTTTTTCTTAGACAAAAAAAAAGTTAGTGATTGTAAAAGTATTATCACCATAAAAACATAAAAACAATCTAAATCAATATTGAAATTTCAAAAAGCTTTGTTTAAAAACAATTTGACTTCAAAGATTTCTCACAAAAGTTTAACGAGTTGGCGAAAGGCTATCCATCAAGTCATAATAAAAATAAACATCTTGTTGAACTTAAACATAATTGATTGAATTAGCAGAAGACTTAAGGTCTTTTGATCATCTTTTAAAAACGGGTGGCAAAAAGTTCCAGGCTTCGCAAAGTGCTCGAATTCATGACTTACAGTAGACTCTCACTCAATCGGTTCTTTTTCAATCGGGCGAAAAATTTTGTGACAATTTTCACGTTTAATTATGAAGCAAATTTGCTCAAATTCGCTGTAGTTCTTCCTATTTTATCGTGATTCTCTATAATTGAGCGCTTTTTGTGGAATTTACAAAGGCTTTGACGCCCAAATCTATCGATAAACCGGATGACATTTTGTCCCAAATGCCCAATTGAGAGAGAGTCTACTGTATATGCAAGGATTTCGCAGTTTTCCCTCTGGCCAACTCCTTCTTAAATTTATCCAAAATAGCTTAGAAGTAATAATTGAATTTCGGATAAAAATTATTTATCGACTATGGACCGGCTCAATACGGGCTTATAACCGATTGGAATAGGTTCAGGTTTGTCAAGAATTCCAAGGCCTTTCCAACGAGACAAATATGACCCTATTCGGTTGAGAAATACGCTACCTAGAGGCTTTTTAACCTTTGACCTTGAAAAATCGTTATTGGACATGATTTAACGATGTTTTCGTATATGGGCGAATATCCGTCTACGTAACCTTTTTTTAAAACATGTCCAAAAAGATGGCAAAGCGCCCCAACTTTGTGGAATGCTCAAAATCACAAGAAAGGGCTCTCCTGCATTATCTTTTGGCATACTTTTCGGGTGCATACCGCTTCACTACAGACTAAATTGGTTGATTAATTAAAAGAGGGGTGGCAAAGCATCCCAGGCTTTGCGAAATGCTGGAACTCCAGATTTAGATGCTATACCTCAAAAGTATTTTCGCATCATTTATACCAGTTTTCAAGCGATTTTAACCGATTCATCACTCAAAAGATCCTCAGAATAGTTTTAAAAGTAATAGAATTGATTTTCAGATAAAAATTAGTTATCGGTTATGAATCGGTTCATTACCGGTTCAGAACCGATTAGAATTTGTTATTGTTTCATAGGAACTTCCATTTTCGAATGTTTTGGAGGTAGTCAAGGCGAATATTTCGTCCATAGCCACCTATGTTCGAAAAACATTTCGATTACGAATTTTTGAAAATCAAAGTTTAACTATTTTGGAGGGCCTACTATTTTTCAACCATTTGCTTAAATTTGGGGTTTTTAAAAGGTCTTGAATTTACATTTATCGTCTTTACTTTTTTATTTGTTCATAGGCTTGTTACTCCTGCTGCAATCTCCTAAAATCTACTTTTCTTAAGTAATTTCTTATTTGCTGTAGGCCAAACGGTTAGAGATAGCGGCTTGGAACTTTCAGGGGGGGGGGTCCCAAGGATCGTTAACATACTCCTCATTTTTCCCCACCCCTCCATGAACATGTTATTATTTAGATTTCTCGAAAACGCGTCATGCGATTTTTTTCATTTTTGGGTATGTTTTAGAGATTACCCAGGCGGACATTTCGTCCTTAGACGAAAATACCGTTTAATCATTCCTAATAACGCTTTTTCAAGGTCAAAGGTTAAAAAGACACTAGAGAGCGCATTTATAAAGCGAATGGGATCATGTTTGGGCTCATTGGAAAGATCTTGGAATTTCCTATAAAACTGAACCGGTTCTAATCGGTTTTGAACCGGTTCATAACCGATAACTAATTTTTATGCGAAATGCAATCAAATTACTCTAGAGGTGTATTTTGGAAATATTTTGAGTGATTTATGAACCGGTTCAAATCGATTGTGAACCGGTTATGAACCGATAAGTAATTTTTGTTCGAATATAATTTTTATGACTCTTTAAACTATCTTGTAGAATCTATTGAGTGATTTATGAATCAATTTAAATCGCTTGAGTACCGGTAAATGATGCGAAAGTACTTTAGCGGTATAGCATCTAAGTCACGAGTTCGAGCATTCCGCAAAGCCTGGGACGCTTTGCCAACCCCTTTATTAAAAATTTTATAACGAAAAAATAGCCAGATAAATTTTGCACGCATTCAATCAGGCCTAAAGGCGAATTGATATACCTATTCTTCATCATAAAAAAATAAAATTAAAAACAAAATTGGCAACGGCTGCCACTAGGGTCCTTCCTTCCAAGTGTTAATGTTTCAAGTATCCCAGGTCGAACCCCTTTTAAATCACCAGCTAAGCTTACATTAATTACACACAGAAAAATAGAAAATTCTTAAACAGAAACACCCAGGAATTTAATTTCAAATCCCATCCAATGAATGCCAATGCCCTAATCCTAAATCCTTGATCATTTAGTTTTAATCGTAATTTGCAAATCTCAAGACATTTTTTGCGTTTTTCAACTAATGCTGAACTTAAACTCCCGATCTCAGATCGTCAAATAGATAGGTATTCTAGCCCAATTCATTAGCAAGAAGCTTCTGAATTTAATCGCCTCGAAGATTAACGTTCAATTTAAGTTCCCGGAGTCTTACTGTGTTCTCACACTTGCACATTAAAATTTTAATATGATTCACATTAATTGTCGCTGGTGAGAAGCCAAATGTGTAATTTGTGTGTTTGAATCATTTTATATTCAAAATTTGGTCTATTTGTTGATAAAAAAGTAGACTTGGCCCGCAAAATTTGATATAAATTGATTTATAGCATTAATGCAAAAAATTAATGCGATTTTCTCTTTAATTTTTTAATGTGAAAAATATTTATGCTTTAGGTAAATTTAAACTTATTTTTGCAGGCCAAGTTCACTTCTTTATCAATAAATATAGAAAAACCCCAAATATTAAGTAACTCAAAGACACAAATAACATATTTGGACGCTCACAAGCGACAATTAATGTGAATCACATTAAAATTTTAATGTGCAAGTGTGATAACGCCGTAATCCTAAACCCTTGATCATTTGGTTTTAATTGGAATTTTCAAATCTCAAGACATTTTTCATTTTTCAGCTAATGCTGAACTTAAACTCTCGATCATTGTGCGTCCAAGAGATAGGGATTCTAGCCAATTTTATTAGCAAAGGCTTCTGAATTTAATCGCCTCGAGGATACACGTCCAATTTAAGTTCCCGGAGTCTTAAGCTGGCTATACATTAGACATAATTTATTGAAAAATTTCATTTCAATGTCAAATATTGACAAGGATTGCCTCCACATTGCAAAGATTTATTGACATAAATGTTTCAATATTGAAGAAAATTGTCCAGTGTGTAGGCAAAATATTGAAATATTTGTTTCAATATGGAACATTTTATTCAATATTTTATTTCATTATTTTGAATGGCTACAAACTAGACAAAATCATTTCAATAAAAAATTTGAAAGTCACATTGAAATAAAATTTCAAAGAAATTCTAAATATCAAATTGATGTGATATTTCTTTTAATATTTTTTAATGGTCAGGAATCCTCGTCCTTCAGAACATCACAGAACTGCTGGATTTTCCTTGATCATGAATGAAAACACATCCAAGATAAAAATACAAGTCAAGACACATCTCTCCTGCTTCCCCCAGAAAATCCCAGATTCTTGGAATTTTGTTATATATTTTGTTCAGTCTCCTCAAGAACCCAACTCGGTCAGCACTAATCACCTGCTTCCTCCAGAAAATCCCAGATCTTCTGGGATTTTCTTGAATATTATGCCCAAAGCACTTCAGATACATTCTGTGGCCAGAGGATTCATGGTGCTTCCTCCAGAAATCCCACTTCATAATTTTATGATACAAATTGGAATCCTACAGAAGGAACGAAGGCTTGTGGTTGTAGCCACACGGTATGATACGAAGCATGATCCTGAAAGTCTGTGAGAATTCGTTATTAATTCAATTTGGCTTTTGTTTCCAATCTGAAGTGTTTTTGACATAATATACAAGAAAATCCCAGAAGATCTGGGATTTCCTGGAGCAAGCTCCAGGGATCCTCTGACCACAGAATGTATCTGACTGGTTTTTGACAAAATATTCAAAAAAAAATCGCAGAAGATCTGGGATTTCTTGGAGGAAGCTCCACGAATCCTCTGACCACAGAAAGTATCTGAAGTGTTTTTGACATAATATACAAGAAAATCCCAGAAGATCTGGGGATTTCCTGGAGGAAGCTCCAGGAATCCTCTGACCACAGAATGCATCTGAAGTGCTTTGGGCATAATGAACAAGAAAATCCCAGTAGATCTGGGGATTTCCAGGAGGAAGTTCCAGAAATCCTCTGACCAACTTGGTTATTTTTGGGTGTTCTTGACAAAATACGGAAGAAATCCCAGAAGATATGTGAATCCCTGACTAGACTGGTGTTTTTAATATTGAAGTCAATTTGTTGAGTGTGTAGTGTAGGCAATTATTGAAATATCGGTTTCAATATTCGCTTCAATATTGAAGTTACTTTTCAATGTCACTTTGAAATGCTATTATTTCAATAATTTGTATAATGTGTAGACAGCTTTATATACTCTTAAATTTAGAGTCAACATTTTTCTGTGTATCATTCCTTTCGAATGTAATCCTTAAAATTTCTTTCCCCACGGAATATGCTCTATTTTAGGAAGTCACTTAAGCGCATCCGCCTCATGAGAGACACCATCTACAAGCGTCGCATCCGGATGGATGAGGTCCAGGTGAAGGGGCCAAGTCGCGAATTGGTGCGCCTGCAGACGGATCAAGAGCGTCAGGAGGCAGATAATAAGGCGTGGCTGGAAAATGTGGAGAACTACGACGTTGGCCAGTCCATGTGTACTTACTGCGGCAAGACATTTGAGCGAAGGGCTGTGCTGACAACGCATCTGGTGAACTGTCGGCAGAAGCGCCGAACGTCCACTGTGACTTCGGGAGCGGTCAGAAAGGTGGAGAAGCCAAAGAAAAACGTAGTGGAGACAATGAAGGAGATCTCACCGGGGCAGCAGGATGAGAATTCAAATTCTTTCGATAGCTGCATAACAAGTGTATCGGGGAATAAGGAGATAATCCAGTCAAATCTTCACAATAAACTCAATGTAAGTATCGATGCTGAGGCACAGGATTCAGACAATTCCACAGAGAAGCCGGAAGTTGTGAAGGAAGTTGCGAAGGAAGCTGTGAAGGAAATTGTGAAGGAGGTTGTGCCAGTGGGGAATAAGAGGAAGCGGAAGAGGGCAGCTAAGGTGGTGGAAGAGAAGGTAACGGAGGAGAGTCTGGCTGATGAGGTTTATTGGAGTATGGATGAAGGAGGTGAGTTGAGTGTGAAGAAATTCGCCAAAGAGGAAGATTGTCTGCCGCCGCCGCCTCCACCCTCGTCGACTGGGGCATCACCCAAGGAGAAGAAGGAGGGCGGAGGTGCAGAGAAACTGCCCGAATGTGATATTTGCAACAAAACTTTCGTGACAAAGAGCAACTTGAAGCGACACAATGTCATGTTTCACTACTTCAAGAATCGCTTCCTTTGCAAATTGTGTGAGTTTGGGGCTAATAAGAAGCTGGAATTGATTGCGCATCTTGGCGTGAAGCACAGTATCATGGGAGATAAGCATGTTGTGAAGGAATTTATAACGCTGGCCAAGGAGGAGAATAGGGAACTCATGAGGGAGAGAAATGAAATGAGCCCACAAAATTCAAAATCTCTCCCTGCCAGCCTCTGTCCATCGCCACAGCCTACTGAGCCTATTGAGGATTCCACGTCAAATTCCTCATCTCTCCCGGAAGCTAGTGGAGCTGCCCCAAAGCGTCGAGGACGTCCCAAGGGCAGTAAGAAAATCAAGATTCCGCTCGTGTTTGAGACACCTCAGCGCAAGCCAGCCAAAGACGAGGGTAAATCACCGAAGGAGGACAAGAAGAAGCACACCAGTGACAATATCCCCAAGAGACCCATTAGGAATCGCATTAAACCGGTCAATAAGGATTTTGTCTACGATCTGTCGCATCTGCTGAAGAAGGAATCGGATATTTTCAAGGGAATCTTCATGGATCAGGCACCAGCTGCCAAGAAGAGAAACAGAAGTTCTCAGAGCATCAGCAATCCGAGTGTGACGGAAATTGAGAAACCTAAGCCCGTGCAAGTGACTGTGCAGAGTCCTCCGCAGAATTCCTCCCCAATTGTCCATACCGTGGTCAAGGAGGAAGCTCCTGTGGTGCCTGATGAAAATTACAAGATTGAAGGGATTAAGGGAGCTGCCTTCGTGATGGCCAAAGCCGAAGTAGCTCTCCATGCTGCGACATTCTCAAAGGTTCCTCCAACCGTGGAACGTCCTGTGATTCCAGGAGTGGCTTTCCCAGCCAGATCTCCAGAAGAGGACCCCACCCAGAAGCCATTTTCCTGGGCAGACAAATCCCTAAAGAGTATCCTGAAGAAGAATGAAAAGGGCCACAAGAAGAGACAAATGAGAAGGATTTCAGCTGATGTGGCAGTCAAAACTGTCAAGAGACAACGTCACAGGAAGCAAAGTACTCCAGTGCTCTCAGTAAGGTCACCAGAATACCAAGTAACAGGCCGAATGGAGGAAAAAAAGAAGGAAGAATCAGGAACTGAGAGTAGTCCAAAGAAGAGACACACTGAGAAGGATTTCCAGGAATTCCTCCTGGCCAATCTCAAAGATTGCTCATCAACTGATGACTCCCTCTTTGGATCATCCCAGAACATTTCGCTGAGCTTCACAAATTCCAACGGCAAGAGGATAACACTGCTGGAACGTCTGGCTGAGAATAAAAATAGAAAGCCAGATTCTGTCCATAGACTTTCAAATCCCTTTGAGGATGACAGTAGCGATGAGTATTGAGTGAATTTGTAGTGTTACACATTTACCAATTTGAATCTTGTTGAAATGTATTTAAATATACAACACTACTATAATCTACTTTTCTTTTTTGGTCTCCTGCCCAGATATTTCTTCCCTTTCTTCCCTTTCTGCACTCTCATTTGTCACTGCCTCTTTTCCAGTCCCATCCCCGTCCTCCATTCCCTGGTTCTTCTCCATGGTCTCCTGCAGTCTCTTCGTATGATACTCAATCTTCCTGGCAATCTCCTCATGTTTCCCCTGAAGGATCTTTGGGAACCAGAACACCGCATGAAACAGCCTATCCCATTCCAAAAAATTATACAAATTATTGCATCACATTTCCTGAACCAAACTTCAGAGAGAATAGCCAACCTGAACATGAGCCAGGCTCCAGCCACGAGAACCAAGTAAGTAAACATGGTTTTGAACATTGTCCAGTAGTCAACTACCACTTGTTGATGCTTCATCTTCTCCAGAAGTTTAAAAAAAACAAAAATTCTTCACACACAAATTAACTCACGTGTCCAAATGGAAATTTTCTTCTGTTTGGACCTTTTGCGTCGCCAGGAGACTAGACAATTCCCTTCATCATGAATTTTTGATGCCACCAGACAGACAGGTGGATTTTTCAGATTATTTCTGTAGCATTGGAATCAGCTGTATTACTCCGCTAAATAGATTCTCTCATTCTGATACGAATTGCATCAGATAAAGACGAAAGGATGGGGTAGTTCAAGAATTTAAATTTTGGAAAAGACAGGGTAAGTGTTTCAGGCTTCGAACACTTCATATTTCTTCAATATTCCTTTAATGAACCTGGTCTATGGCAACATATTTTAATAGCGAATATTAAGTCAGATTCATTAAAGAAATATGGGAAAAATATGAAGTGCTTGAAGCCAGAGTATGTGCGAAGCCTGAAACACTTCCCCTATACCTTTTCCTCATCTAAAAGTTGTAAGGTATACGTTAATTAAATAGTAAATATCTGTAAGTTACTGCCAACAGGACAGCTTGAATAAAGTTAATCGCCTAGCAAGAGTTTGAACAAAATATTGGGCTGTGTGAAATTGCCCCACGGCTAAATACTTTCCAGCATTTTCTAAAACCCAAGCTTTACTTAGATACAATTTTTATTAATTTATTGTTCTTTTGGGCTGTTCATTCTAATAAACGTGTTACGAAAAATATTGATTTTTAATTTCTTTTAATATTTCATTTTTGTTTTTGAGTATAAGGGAAGAGCACCCCGCATCGGAATGTTAAGAGACATGCTCCATATTTACTTGAAAATATAAGCCCCAAAATACTATTTGGTAGTTTTGTCGGAGGAACGTCTGTTGGACAGGGAACCCCTATTGACCCTTTTATCAGAATGTTGAAAATTATTTAATGTATCCAGTAAAATATAAGTAATATAACGTTTTTTCTGTAATATACCTTTTACTATAAACAAAGATGTTCGAGTTTCGTATCCCAAATGGTACGGAGTAGGGTGTCAATAGGTGCTGACACGAGTTCTTAAAGTGTCAATAGATGTTCCTTTCACCCTATATGCTAAATGGTCAATTAGTTATCCGTTTAAATATATCTGTGCATTTGATTTTTCTATTTTAACAATAAGTTAATAAAAAATAGGTGTAAGTAATTGCAACCTTCCACTCTGTACCTCGGATCGTCACGAATTTAATCAAGTGTCTCACGGAAAATTGTTTTTATAAATTAAATCTGAGCCAATGTATAGTGCATTCTTGTGAGGGTTAAATGGTAAAAAATAGCTAATAATTTTTTAAAAATTGTTTTATTTGGAGCAGCAATACGGTATTAACCTGACGATCCGAGGAACACTGCCGATCGCTGGTACTCTTTCCTTAGTTCATGGGCAAATTAAAAGCGGTTTCATGGCTCACAATCACTTGGTTTGATCCTTGGTTATAATGAAAAAATAAATAAAAAAGAAACGTAACCGATAAATTGCAATAATAGTAAATACGAAATTTAAAAAAATACATTAAATAATTGCATTATTCAAGATGGTGATGTAACCGGTGAAAGGTCGCCAGGGTCAATTTTGAGAAAAAAATGAAAAATCTTATATTAGGGGGATAGGAAACGCATGAAGAGGTGAGGTAGCGGGAAAAAGAAATAGATTAGTTTCGAGATGATGTCATTTTAGGAAGGTCATCAAAGACTGTAAGTCGATATCTCTTACCGTTTGAATTGTAGAAGACTAAAAAAAAAACGCGAAAAAAAGTATTTTTAAGATAGAGTTTATATACCGTTACTTTCCCAATTCATTGCCATTTGTGACCGATGTAGCCGGTCTTGGACTTTCATAACCTTTCAAAAAAATCAAAATTTAATCAAATCGATTGCAGAATAGGCCTTCTAGGGTGGTTCGTTGACCCTCGTAATATTCAAGCAATTAAAAACTTTAATTCTTTCGTCTCTTGTTCAGACTCATTACCCAACAGAAAATATGGATATTTTGCGAAAAACAATTTTTTTGGACTATTTATAAAAAATCCATATAAAACAACACAAAGATGTTCAAATCTAGGATACTTTTTTGTACAACATCGAGTGATTCCTGAGCTAAGATATTTTTAATCCAAAAATCGTAATTGTCTTGCTGCATTATGTTGAGTAGGGGAAACTGGGGCAAAAAGTCACAAATCGAAAATTTCAAAATTCAATATCTGCCAAGATAAAATAAGATAGCGGCTTAAAATTTTTTCCATAGACAGCCTCCATAGGTCTTCTTCAATGTCGTAAGTTTGTTAGAATTTGAACAAGGAATTTAGAAAATAAAAAATATCTAAATTCTTAGGCCTATTTTTGAAATATTTTCCGTGCAGAAGATATCAATTATGCACTGGTGAATATTTCCCAAATTACCTGAATATTCTTTGAATACGAATCCGATATCTATTTTAGAATTTTACAAAGATTCTTTTCTCCAGAAATTCTTTTATTAAAAACGACCACTTGGGGTAAAAAGTAACAAAAGCTATGGAGCAAAAAGTAACAAAAACCGAAACAATTTCTTATGTCCCACGGTGAAAAGCAAGATTTGTAGTCTTTTGTGTGTTTTTTGTAAAATAGCTTAAAATTCACTTTTCTTGCTCAGAGAGAAAAAACGGTGTTTTACAAAGGTGTAGAAGAATAAATTTCCTATGAAAATATGTCATCTAGGTATTTTACTTAAATTTACGGAATCCCGTAATAAAGCGAAACAAAATGTGATATTTTCTCATGCCTGTTACTATTTTCCCCAGCATTCTTGAGAATGATTACAAATTACCTTTTAGAAAACGGCTCGTTAAATATATTTCCTTACAAAATAGAAGAAAATGACTTTCACAGAGTTGTAGAGCGGTAAATTTCCTATAAAACTTCGCTAATTAGAAATTTCGGAGGTGCACGGGTAGTTTGTAAAAAAATAAAATATCCGTTTTGTGACTTTTTGCCCCAATGTCCCCTATAATTGGTAAAAAAAAAAATGTTTGTATCAGGCTGATAAATACTTCAATAAAAGGGGGGTGTTTATTTGAAATAAATAGTGATTCATATTCCTTCTTACTTAGAAAAGCTATAACATCCCCCTGTCTAATACTATGCGTGGCTAATTCTGCCCCAATCGCCTCTATTGCTATTTAATATCATTATAAAAAATTAAGACAATGTATCTTTCAGCAGAACATCGTATGAAAAATACCAGAGATAAATCTGATAAAAATCCATAAATAAAAAGTAAATCACCTAAAAATCTTGCCTATGAGCGAATAAGTGACTCCCGTAGTTCCCGTAGTGAACCGTGAACCGTAAATTGACACAAATTTGGTCACGAAAATCGAAAGATAAATTTGTTCTTTGCAAGATTAGCATATTTTGGCGCGATTTTGCAGGGATCGAGAGATTGGTACAAAATCTTTACAAAAATCAACAGATTGGCATAGATAATGTCGTAAATTGGCACTTGAATATATTTTTTAGCGTGAGAGTGATTCACCCCCCACCTCCCCCAATTATTAGGGAGTAGATGGGAATACTTAACCCCATTGAGCTCTAGCTTTGCTTGGGCGAAGAATCCTATGCGAATAAAATAAAATCTTACCTTGATCGATGCCTTTTCGCAGAATGAAGAAAAAACTGTGTTAATAGTTCAGGAAATGTTGAGGAATTCACTGTTTTCACTAGCATAATCCCAAACATTTTCGTGATCATTAAAGATCTTAAAGATGGAAGCCCAAGGATCTTCCTAAAAGGAGAAGCCATTTAAAGAATTAATGATACTATACCAGAAATCCTCCTACTGATTAAAAGAGAACTAGATAAATAGTTGAAGAAACTTACCAAGCTAATCACCATAGTTAAAATATATCACAAAGCTTAAGAAAAACACTCAAGAGAAAACTAAAACCGGAGAGAAAGAGGTTATCAATTATCAGCTGGAAAAACGCGGCAGAAAAAGCCAGCGACTTGTAGCCCTCTGGCGGAATTCTCAAGAAAGACTCGTCGAAAAATCTATGTGTTCGAAAAGAGCGCGCCAACATTGACGTCTCGCCATTGTTTTGGCTTTGTGCGACTGAAGACTGCAACTCGAAATCTCTAGTTTTTCTTCCAATTCCACACAAAAGAAAATGCCGTCGACACTGGATTTGTGCGAGCAGTATTACGGAACCCGAGATGTGTATAAATTGTTGGATATTGACAAAAATACTCTTGAGAAAGACGGTAGGAAATCCTGATACTTTTTTTCCTAACCTGCCAACTCAGAATAATTTCGCTATTTTGTGCAATTTTCAGTAAAGAAGGCCTACTACAAATTGTCCCTGAAGGTGCATCCTGACCGTGTGCCAGAGGAGGAGAAAGCCGAAGCCACGGAGAAGTTTAAGATTCTCGGGAAGATACATGCCGTGTTGTCGGATCCAGACAGAAAGAAATTGTACGAAGAAAAGGGTATAATCGACGATGATGAGGATGAAACGAAATTGGCCACATGGATTGAAATGTGGAAGACAATCTTTAAGCCAATTTCCGATGAGGACATTGACAATTACCAGAAGAATTATGTGGGATCGGATCTGGAGAAGAGTGACATCAAGAAGGCATATCTCGGCGGAAAGGGCTGCATCAATTACATGATGAGTGCTGTACCCTTTATGGCCGTGGAAGATGAGCCTAGGATTATCGAGTTGGTTAAGGAGTGGATTGAAGCTGGTGAAGTGCCGGAATTCAAGATTTTCACCGAAGAGCCCAAAGCGAAGCGCAATCGGCGACACAAGAAATATGCCAGGGAATCTCTAGAAGCGGAAGAGATCAAAGCTAAGTTGGCCAAGGAGGGAAATTCTCTGGAGAAGCAAATAATGAAGCGACAGAATGAGCGAGCTCAGCAGTATGACAATTTCTTTGATGATCTCCTGAAGAAGTACGGCGAGGACAAGCCCAAGAATAAGAAAAAAGGCGAGAAAAAGGGTCAGCAGAAGGAATCAAAGGAACCCATGAAGAAGGTGCGAAGTGGCAGGGTGAGCAAGAGGAAGTGATGATGGTCTGTGAGGCATATTTTGTATAATTTATAAAATAATCCTGTTCTGAATAAAGAAAATTTTTCGGATTGAAATTTTGGCGGGATTTTTATCTTGGATCAAAAGTCTGAAGTTTGCTGTAAATGCATTTTTTCAACTAGAGGCGCCACTGGCAATCTTATTTCAAAAATTTGTAAAATCACAGCTATTGTAATCAATAAATTGCAAGAGTTATTGAAGAAATAAACCTAAAATAATTTCTTTTGAATGAGAGATAGGGTAATGTGGTACAGGTTGGACAATTTCGTGGGTACATATTGGACAGGGAATTTTTTCCGGATAAATTGAAATTTTTAGTCCTATTTTTGAAATATTTTCCTTGCAGAAGATATCAATTTTTACCTACTTATTTTCCAAAATTAATGCACTGGTAACGGTAACTATTTCCTAAATGAATTGGATTCTTTGAATACGAAACTGCTATCCGTTTTAGCATTTTCTAAAGATTCTTTTCCCTAGAAATCCTTTTATTAAAAATGATCACTTGGGGTAAAAAGTATCAAGATGTATGGGACAGAAGTAACAAAAACCGAAGCGTTATCTGATGTCTCACGGCGAAAAGAAACGTCATTGTCATGTGTCGCCGCTTGTTGTTAATTTTGCATTGGTTAAACGATTTGCAGTCTCGTGTGTGTTTTTTTTTTCGTTTTTACAAATTTCCAGAAATTTGAAAGTTCCTTATTCTATTATTCAGCGTATGAGAAAACATTAAGGTTTGCAAATATGGCATTATAATAATTTAAATAGTTTAGTTCACAAATCATTTATTATTTTAAAAAAAAAATACAGAAAAGCGAGATGGTGCGTGAATATAAAAGGAAAAATGCAGCACTTTTGACCCAGGAAAACTCTCGCTGGCGCTGCGTATGTTGGAAAGCGGTGTTTCGGTGAGGTCAACCGACAAATTTTACGAAATAAACTATCAGACCCTTCGACGTTATTGGCAAAAAGGAGAAGGTTTGAAAGATACGGCATGCGTGCAAACTGCGAAAAAAGGACGAGCAACTGTATTCAGTGAAAAGCAAGAAGCAGCATTGCAAAAGTATTTGCTGAATTGTTCCGATAGATATTTCGGATTGTCTATAAGCAGTGTCAGAAGATTGACATTTGATTATGCTCAATAAGAGCTGCAGATGACTAAACCACCGTCTTGGAATGAAAAAAAATTGCTGGTATCGACTGGTCTGGCTGAGGAAGAGGGAAACCCAAATCCGGAGGCGACGTCACAATTTGGAGCTCGACAGGAAACTGACAAAAATACAAAATCTAAAAGGGGATGTCTAAAAAACAAGCCTAAGAAATCGGGGCGTTCAGATTGAGTGGTGGTGTCAGGAATGTCCGCTCATCAGGAAAGTGCCAAAAAAACGAAATCAAAAAGGGAATCTGCAGAAGAAAAATCAAGGAAGAGAGGACGTCCAGCAAAAACAATATAAAGACGAGCTTATCGCCATCGCCAATGTCTGTGTGCTCTGCTAAATGAATTTGCTACATTTGCACTTATGAAATTGCAATCACTGAATTAATCCATCCGAAACGAGAAAATGTGTAGAAAGTTTTTTCTATTGACTTGATATACAGAAATAAGCTAAATCTATAGATATTTATTTTAAAAAGAACACAAAACACTTCTTTCCATTATTTTTTTTTGTTTTCGCCCAATTCGCCATTATCGCTTTCTAAAAATGGTTGAATAGAATTTCCTTGCCAAAAATAGCCTTTGAAAAACAACTTTAAAATCGCTTTTCTCGTTCAGATAGAGTGAACTCTATTTATAAAAGGTGTAGAGCAATAAATTTTCTATGAAAATACAATAGACTCTCGCTAATTCGGCTCTTTTAATATCGGGCTACTTTTTAATTCGAGCAGCAGTTGAATTTGAAAAAAGTTTGTTGACAATTTTCAAGTTTGATTGTGATTATCAAATGAAGCAAATATGCTCAAATTTGCCATGGTTTGTCTTAGTTTTGAAGTTATTTTGCATTATTATGGGATTTTCATGCAATTTACGTTATAATGAGTGTGTAAACTCAATATCTATATGCACATGAATAAAAAATCGTTGCATTCCAAAAAGTTTGTCGCCCGAATTTCTCTCTAATTCGGGTGAAATTTCGGTCCCAAATGCCCGAATTTGAGGAAGTCTACTGTATGTCATCTAGGTATTTTTTAAATTCACAGGAGCCCGTAATAAAGAGAAACAAAATGTGATAGATTTACCCCATGCCTGATACTATTTACCCCACCATTTTTGAGAATGGTCACAAAATTACCTTTTAGAAAACGGATCGATAAATGTATTTCCTTAGAAATTAGAAAAAATGATATTCACAAAGTTGTAGAGCGATAAATTTCCTATAAAACTGCGTTAATCATAAATTTCTGTGAATCATAGGTAGCTCGAGAAAAAATTAAATATCCGTTTTGCGACTTTTTACCCTAGTCTCCCGTCTCCCCTAATAAAATTTTTAAACCTGAATGTTTTTTTTTTTCAAATTAATAAAAATGTGTAAAGTAAGTAAAATATATTATATTTATGAATGTGTTCAATACATTGTCCAAATTATAAAATACTTCTTGTCCAAATTATATTGTTCTTCACTCACGATTTTTTTTTTTATTTTAGGATTTTTCAAAACATATTTTAAGCATTTCCATGAAGTAGAGGTATTCTAGATTCTAGTCAAGGAGCAAATTTATTTATGATCTCGAAAGGATAATAAAAAGAATTAAGTCTCTGGAAATTATTTCAAATTATATCACTTTACCCTATATAAAATTTAATTAGTATTCATTAGGTTTAAGTAACATTAATAAGATTTAAAGCACTACAAAATGCACTTTCCCACTAGATTGCAATTCTATTTCGCCCTTGGTTAAAAATAGAATCAGTGATTCAGTGGAAAATTCCAGGTCAATCGAGAAATTTTTTGCAACTAGAGGCGCCACTAGTAGTGGCTTTTTCCTTTCCTCATTTTTTCATCAAACAAAATGGCTGCCTAGTTGAATGTGAGAAATTGTTCCAAGTAAATTTCGTTTTCTACAATGGAGAAATTAAGTGCAAGTGTTGAAAAGTTACATCAAGTGAAATCTGTGAATTTGCTCTGTTCGAAAAGTAAGAAAAAAGCCCGGAAATTGTGCTACAAAGGGGTGAAAAGTGTGAAGCAATTCCATCAAAATCCACGCAATCAGAATTTGTGTCGCTGCAGAAAAAACATTTTGATTGTTGGTACCCAAGGACAGAGAATTTTCCTCAATAAAATACGAAATATCTTTTCAATGCGTATCTTGAGCCACACAACGAGATGGCTTGATTGAAATTAGACAATATGTGTACAAAAAGAGGGACTTTTTGGGATTGCATTTCGGAAGTGAATCAATCCAAATAGAAAGTGTTGTGTTTTTTTTGTTTTAAGTGCGCGGGAAATTTTTTGGCGTGGAAAATCACCAAGAAAAAGCATAATATCCCATTAGGAGACACACAAGATGGAGAATAAATTTGGTAGAAGTACCTTTAGGACATCCTTCTGGGGATCACAGTATCAACAGAATCGAGCTAGCTCGACAATTTGCATGTTTGAGGAGAAATCTCCCAAAGAGATGGAGTGTTTGTTCAAGGGGACAGATACCCTGCCAGAAGCCATTGTGCTTGGGCTATTGGATGTGCAAAAGCAGCCTGAAGAACCTCAGAGTCGCATGGCAAACATTAGAGCTGCCTGTGTGCCACTCTTTAACACAGTCCGGGACTTTTTCCGGAAAAACCTGACCAATTTGGTCCCTGGACCTAGAGAAGACTGCACCACTGACTTTAGCAATTCGTCAGTTTATATGGGCCTGGTTACAAGCCTACCATCACCAAAGGCTGAACCACAAAGTCCGCAGAGTGACCTGGTAGATCTGAGCAATTTCACTGTCATCCACACAGTTGATCCTTTGCCCCAAAACCCAGAAAAAACCATCGATATGACTGACAAGAGCCCAATGCCAGAACAATCCAAAGCCATCACCAAAAGTGACCTCAATGTGGGCAAAATTCCCACGAGGCGTCAGAAGAGAAAAACTTGCCAGAATACTCAAAAGTCTCGGAAAACCAAGCACACCAGGGAGAAGATGAGGAAGAATGTGATCTGGGACATAAAGGATGAGCTGTATAGTGAGGAGGATGCAGAAGAGGACTTTGAGGATGTTCTATCACAAGAAATTTCCTCATCCATTGAAGATGGCAATACTTCCCTGTCGCCTCATGCATCAGACTATGTCTGTGATTTTATTGCCTCAATCCCCTCCTCACAGCCCTGCAAACCATCCCCATGCGCATTTGTGAAGAATGTTCTGCGTATGGACATTCCCTTCTCGCCAAAGAGGCGTCCCACGTCTAGAAAACCGTCAGCTGACTACGACAGTGACGACAGTTTCATAATCTTTGGCACACCAGACAGCACATCACCGTCGGCGTGCGATCGAATACCCAAGTTCCGGGCCTGCGACAGGCGACGACGACTGTCGGAGGAGAGTGACGATAGCTATGTCATGTTCCTGGACGACAAAAACTGCCCCGATTATCCCTCAGACTGCGACTCTGACGAGACGTCGTCAGAGGCATCAGACAGCGAAGATGACGAAACCTATCCCATTCAACTGGATTCGGGTTTTGAAGAACGAAAGGTAAGCATCTCAATCTTTTCCATTCCCCCTCCCTGCCCCAAGGACACCCAGAATCAAGTCAACAATCGAAATAATGACGAAAGATTCAAGAAATATTCCATCAGCCGGAAAACCAATCTCCTTTCCCCCGATCAATGCCCTCACAGAGAAAGTCCCCACCAATCGGCATAAAGATCAAAATGGAAAAATTATATAATTATGCGATAACCAAAACATTGATAACAAATTCTGCTTAGTTTGCGCAGGGAAAAAGACTTTGTGCAAAATCGTGAGAATTTATTCCATTTGGCCCCATTTGGATTCCAATATTTTTTTTTTATTTTATTGTCTACCAAGAAAATTTCATGAAAAAAAATTGGTCTGTTGCTACAGCTGAAGACTGGAAAGACTTGTGGTGCTTGTGGTATTTCGCGTGGTGGGTTTTATTGCTCGACCTCTATAAAAATAGCACAGTGTAATCCTTCAATTTGTCGATTTTATTTAAAAATTTCTGATCCATTTAAATTGCTTTTTAATTTAGTCATTTAACGCCTTTATGGCTCCGGCACACCTTTTAGATCAGGGAAATTTCAAGAAGTCGAAATTCGTGTCCCTTTCTTTGGTGTGATGTTCAAAAAAAGAAGAAGAGTGCAAGAGAATGAGACAGACATATGCAAGGTGTTTGAGAAAGAAAGCGATTCGAATTTCGACTTCATGAAATTTTCCTAATCCAAAAGGTGTGCCGGAGCCATTAGCACACGTTTTAGATTTAACACTAAACCTACCAAGACCCGGTCAAATTGACCGGTTTAAAATTAACACATATTTGAACGGTACAATGTCACTATCAAACTTTATTAATTTGTTAAAATATGCATGTAATATATTTTTCAGTGTTTAAATTTTAATTTTTTGCTCTTTTCCAAGACAAATTTGTTGAGTATCCTAATCATACCGCGGTTTCTCATTTTACCAAAAAACGACCAAAATCTGTCGGTAGGTTTAATGTTAAAAAAATACACGAGATCGAAATTTCCATTCCTTATGCCTCCGGCACACCTTTTAGCTCGGTGTCATTTTATGAAATCAAAATTTGAATCATTTTATTTCTAAAAAGATTTGCGTACGTCTATTCCACTCTTTCGGACTCAAAATTGGACTGAACAAATTTTTTGTGATGGATAAAAGAAGAAGAAGAGTGCGAAAGAAAAGGATAGTCATATGAAGATCTTTAGAGAAAGAACGGGACACGAATTTTCATTTCATGAAATTTTACCGATCTAAAAGAAGTTCGGGTGCCATTAGGTTCTCGAAAGCATTTCATATGTGTATCATAATCTTTCGTACTCAAATCTAAACTGCATTTTTTTCATGATCACGTCATTTGACTGCGAAAGAGAAGAGTAGAAGTACGCAGTAATTTCGAAAAAAAAGAAGGAATGAACATATCCTTGATTTAAAATGTGTACTTGATGCATTATTCTATTCGCGCACCTTTTAGATAATGAATAATATTTCGTGAAGTCGAAATTCATATTTCTTTCTTAATGGTTCCGGCACACCTTTTAGAACAGGAAAATTTTATAAAGCCGAAATTTGAATCTTTTTTTTTCTCAAAGGATTTGCATAAGTCTGTTCCATTCTTTCGGTCGCAAAATTGGACTGAACTAAATTAAATTTAGTGTGGTTTTCAAAAGGAGAATAGTGTGAATTTCGTTTTCGTAAAATTTTCTTGATCTAAAAATTGTGCCAGAGCCATACAAGTCTTTCATGTGGGCTATCCTACTTTTTCGCACTCTTCTTCTTCTATTAAATATCACAGTTAAAATTTAGTTCAATTCAATTTTGAGTTCGAAAGAGTAAGATAGACTGAGGCAAATCTTTTGAGATAGAAAGAAATGCAAATTTTGATTTCATGAAATTTTACTGACCTAAAAAGTGTGCCGGAAGTATTATTAAACATTTGGAATATGCTATATTTCATTCATTTACACGCAAAATTGGATTGATCTAAATTGAATTTGTTGTTATATTCGAAACAAGAGAGGTTTCGAAAGTCGATTCTGAAATTTAAAAATCAATTCAAATTTTACCTCTTACTCTTTCATACTAAAATCAGATATTTGTTTCTTTAGTTGAAATTCAAATTTCAATTTAATGAATTTCAATCGATTGAAATTTTATCTCTTGCTCCTTCAAAATGAAATAAGATATATGAGTTTCTTTCTGTCAAATGAAAATTGAAATTTCAATTTCAATTTTAATCATTCGACAGAAAGAGACACCTATATCTAATTTCACTTTGAAAGAGTAAGAGGTAAAATTTCAATCGCTTAAAATTCACTCAATTGAAAAGGTGTGCCAGCGCCATAAGAAGTAAAATTTCATTTTAATGAATTTCAATTAATTGAAAAGATGTGCCAACGCCATTAAGATCCAGATCAAAATTTCTTACTCCGACGTGTTATATTTTGTAGGATATAAATGATGGCCTCAATTCTCAGACCAAGATCAAAATCAAGATCAAGAAATTTTCAAGATTTTGATATTATTTTGGTAATGTTTTGATTTTTTTTTTGAATCTTGAAGTCCAAGACACATACTGTTCCATAAATAATTCCAAGAATCTCTCGGCGGTGCTTGGAATTATCCAGATACTAACAATTTCAAGAGTTTTATACGGAAATCGCCCTTGATGAGGAACATTGTTTTAAGAGAGAGTCTTGAAATTTTGTTTCTTAACTGAGACATTTTAAGTTCCACAAATATATCACGTCATAATATGAAATCTTAATCTTGGAAATATTTGACAGCTTGAAATTTCGATCTTGATCTTGGTGTCAAAATTAAGACCCATGTCCCTATTAGAAACAAGATTTCAATTTTTTTTACGTCTCTTGAAACGTAAATTTTGAAAAATTATTTTTCGTTTATTAAAATTCTCATTAAAGTGTAAAAATTTAAAAAGAAACAATTATTAAAAGATATATTCGATTTTGATCTTTATCTGGGATCAGCGGATTTTGACCCTTGGTTTCATTATCTTCAAAATTGGCTTCAAAACAGGGGTGAGCCAAAACTGTTTGAAACCGAATAAACGTCAAAATAAATTTGTTCAGGTAGCGTATTGACCATTGACGTACAATTTTCGTTTGACGTTTGTTCGGTTTCAAACCGTTTTTGCTCACTTCTGCTTCAAAGATTAGTTCTCATTGAGATATCATTTAGCTAATCAGGCATATAATTATTTAACTAATTATACCAATCACTTTTATTTCTTCCTTCTAACATCTAACTATTCTAATTTATTTCAAAGATCAATATTGGGCTCTGGAGATCATATTTCTCTACTGATTGGGGCAAAATCTGAATATTTGAAATATCATTAAATCCGGGGAAAGTTCAAAACATTTACATCCGGCAATAGATTATTTTTTCTTTAATTTTTTAGATTAAAAAAATATATATTATTTTACATTTTCTTAATGTTTATTAATGATCTCACGAAAATCAATAAAAATCGAGAATTCATTACTAGAAATCGTGAATTTGATGGTGACTTCCTTTACTAAATCCAGCAAAGACACACATTCCTTACTAAGTACAAAATTCAGTAACACTACTCGAGCATTCCGCGAAGTCTTATCCACTTCGCAATGCGGTTTTCTTGAGACAATTTTAAATTTATGCCACACCTCCCGTTCGAAACTGTGATAAGTGTGATAAGAGAATATATATTTGGGAATTTTCCTATGCATAAAAAGTAATTTGCAAAAATTATCCCATTATCTAAATTATTTGTAGCAGGTAGAGCAGGCAGTAATAACATAATGACTTTCACTTAGGCTTGGAACAAGGGAAGATAAAGCAAAGCAATTTCTTTTGTATTGCAAATGGAATGGATAGACATTGATAAAAATGTGATTTACCTAATTGGCATGAAATAGGTTAATAAATTAAAGAAAAAGACTTGAACACAACCTTAAGTTCTGGTTCGTTGTAAAACTGTTCATTTTTGAAAGTAAAATTTAATTTCGTGGCACTATCACTGATAGACGTTAAGATAAGGGAGCTAACTAGGGGGCTTTTTTCTCTTATCTAAATATTATATGTAGCATTATGGCGCTCACAGACCTCAAGATATGTGTATACATAGATTGGCTTGTCGATAGCGCGTTGTTGTGGATAATACATCGTCGTACTGCAATATTTTATAGATATTTAATTTATGCACCTAAAAATACCACTGAATTATCTCTGAATTACAGAAATATTTTTTGATGATGGTTGAAGTACAAAAAATTATATTAATGCTCATAATATTTTATGACAATTCTTACAGTCTAGTCTAGGCTATTAAATAAATTTAAAAGGCATTCAGACACTTTTTTCATACACAGTAAATGTTTTAAGCATTGTCTAATTAAACAATAATTCATAAAATATGCAAAAAGGATTTTTTAAAAATCAAAATAGTTACAAGAGGCAGAATTCAAGAAGTTCTAAAGGGGTTTATGGACTTTTTACTACTCAAACGACTCGAACTCCGAAAGCCGTTATATAATGCGTTTTTTTTTCAAATTGTCACCCTTTCTGAAGCGTAAACGGTAAGAAAAATCGACCTTCGGTCTGTGGTGATCTGTGACTATGTCCCCCAACAAGTCAACATTATCTCCAAACGTTTTTTTCTTTTTCTTCTCAAGAGCATGACTTTTGGGTATATTTCAAAATTGACCCCTAGAATTTTTTCATTTTCGAAAATGTTTCGGAGGCCTCTAAGGTGAATATTTCGTTCATAGACACGATCGCAGAACATTTCGATATCGAATTTTCGAAGGTCAAAGTTAAACCAATTTGAAGGGCCTATTAACAGATTTGCTTAAATTTGGACTTTTCGAAAGGTCTTGAAATTTCAAAACTGGCTGTATTGAATTTAATCCGTATTAAATCTGTAAAGTACCCGTAAATGATCCCAGGCGTTGTGAAGTGCTTGAACTCGTGTCTTCGATGCTATACCTCAAAAGTGTTTTCGCATCGTTTACTGTTTACCGGTTCTTAATCGATTTAAACTGATTCATATCACTCAAAAGATCCTTCAAAATAGTTTTAAGAGTAGTAGAAGTGATTTTCAGACAAAAATTGCTTATGGATTTATAACAGGTTCATTATCGGTTCACATCCAGTTTGAACTGATTTATAAATAACTCAAAATATTGTTTATAATACATTTTTGGAGTAATATAATTGAATTTCTGATGAAAATTTAGGTATCGGTTATGAAGCAGTTTATTATCGGCTCATAACCGATTATAATTGGTTTATAATTGTCAGGAAATCCAAGAAATTTCTAGTTAATTTGTAATGATTTAACGGTATTTTCGTATATAAACGAAATGTCCGTCTGGACAACCTCTAAAAGCATATCCAAAAACGAAAAAAAACAACGACGCGTTTTCAGGCAATCCCAAAAAAACATTGTTTTGGAGGGAAAGGGGAGGGGAGGGGTTGGGGGGAAATGAGGGGCTTGTTAACGATCCTTGAGTCGACTTATGGGGATACCCCAAAGGTCCCAAGTCGCTATCTCTAACCGTTTAGCCTCTAGAGCTGGCGACAGCCGGACCGACAAACAGCATTACATTTGTCAGAAATCGTCTGAAACGCGGAGATTTGTTTAGAAAATTTGTCTCCGGAGATTGAGAATTTGTCTCCATGGAGTTCTGGCAGTAAAAGTTATGCCATTAAAATTATTTATAAATTTAAAACGTCTTCCCGAAACAAGAAATGGCTTAAGAAAAGTAGGTTTTAGAATATTTTAGCTTGTAGCATGAAAAATAAATCATTTACGGGTACTATACTAGCTCATGACCGATTAAGTCCGATGCAGTCGGGTTGGAAATTTCAGGATCTTCCAAAACAATCCAAATTTAAGCAAATCTGTTGAAAAATAGTCCCTCCAGGGTGGTTAAACTTTGATGTTCGAAAATTCGATATTGACATGTTTTCGAAAATAGGTGTTCAAGGACGAAATATTCGCCTGGACTACCTCTAAAATATATTCGAAAATGAAAAAGATCTTAGGAGCCGTTTTCGAAATAAACTCAAAAAACATGGGTTTTTGGGGGAAGATAATGTTGATTTATATGGGGGGTCGTTGAAGACCAGAAGTCGTTTGACTTCTAGCCGTGTCACAAATTGAAAAAAAGTAGATTATGTAACTGCTCTCTCTTTGGGTTCCAGCATTAAAATATAAAACACTTTCAAAAGTAGCAGTGCAATTGACACCCTATAAAATGGATTATTCATAGAGATGAGTCTCTTATTTCAATTGAATGTCTACAGTAGACTCTCACTCAATCGGCTCTTTTTCAATCAGGCGACAAATTTTGTTGACAATTTTCACGTTTAATTATGAAGCTAATTCGCTCAAATTCACTGTAAATCTTCCTATTTTATCGTGATTCTTTATAATTAAGCGCTTTTTGTGGAATTTACAAAGGCTTTGACGCTCAATTCTATCGCTAAATCGGATGACATTTTGCCCCATATTCCCGAATGAGAGAGAGTCTACTGTAATATGATTTGCCGACGCTTGCATCAGAAAATGTTCTACCCCTTTTTCATGAAAAATTGTCTCAATGCTAATATAAAAATTTAATTTTGGAATTTTCTTGGACAAGCTGAAAGAATATTAATTATTATTTTGACATTTATAAATCAAACTATTACAAATATTTCCTGAGAATTAGTTGACTATCACAATTGGTGACACAAGGGACGATAGCGTAAGTGTGCCAAATTTCGGCATAGTTGCATGTAAGCGCCAAAGTCTCAAGTTTGAAATATTATATAATATCTTTAATAGAAATTCTTTTTTTTTTCATTCCTTCTACTTTAGTAGTGTTGCTTAGAACCTTGTAGACAGTTTATCGTCTTTATTTGCTCTAAAATCATTCTTAATACATTTAAGAATGATTTAGGCGCCCTATTTCGGCCACCTTTATTCTCATAGTTCTTTGTCCTTCGGGAATTCTTCCAATGCCTTTTTAACGTCATCTCGTTTGTCGAAGCTACAGATTTTGTTATTCTTTTGCATTGTATAATCTCTAGAATATCGTCGGTTCCGAAGAAGACTATTGTAAGTCCAAAATGTAAACTTTACAAGAGGTTTGAAGTTTGACAGCTAAAATTTATTTTCATTAATTTCACTGCAATTAGTATACTTTCTGCTTTTGAAACTATTTTATCATACTTACGCATTGAATATCTTCTAGTTAACACTACTTTTAAATTAATTATAGCAAAATTGTGGGCAAAAAACTCAATAATTGGGCACGCTGATTTTAAGTTTTTTCGTGTAACTTTTGCAGGAATATCTTAATCAACATAAAATTTTGTGGGGATATAGATCTAAGGTTTCTGTATCCAATGATACCATCTTTTTATACTATTTTAAGTAGACTTACAATAGTCTTTTTCGGAACCGACGATATGTAAAAACTAAAAAATCATGGAAATTCGAGGAAAAAAAAGGTTGCCGGAATTGCAAGCTGGCCGGAATTTGGCACACTTACCCTATCTCTGTGAGGATTTTTGATTGAAATCCCATTAAAAGTCTGTCGCGGTGCAATTAGAGAAAATTTGTTTTATCAACTGAATTTGCCTCTTATCAGTTTATTTAAAAATAAACACATTCATTTGCAAAAATAGCCTGAGATTTTAGATGAGCTCGTTTTGTGTATTTTACACGGTTAATTGTGTATCAAAGGTCTATCTCTTGCTTTCGTACTATCATTACCTTGTCGTCACGCGGAATTTAGATGATCTATCGTCAAATTGATAAAATGATTTATCAAGAAAATTTCAAAATGGTGCCTTTTTCTGGGTTTTTTTTTTTGGGAAATATTTTCGAAATATCATGAAATTCAACTGATGACTTGTGGTTTGGTGGTTTCATCGGTGCAACCGTGTGAACTCCAAGGAGAGAAATGAACTTGATGTCAAACAATGTTACTGTTGTGAAATAATAAATCCATTATTCACATGAATTCATGTGAATTGTGAATCATTTTCCTGTCCAAAGTTTTTGTAATCTTCTTTCTGGGAGGGATTTTTCTGAAGAATTTCGAGAGGAAAATATATAAATATTTAGTCCCAGTTTCTCTTGTCATTATCACAGTTTAGAATGGGAGAAACCAGAGAAGCGATAAATGAATATCAACTTTCGAATGTTGACTTGATAAAATTGCTGAGGTGTACAAACAAAAGTGCCAGAATTTGCCTTGAAGGCAAAATATTTTGTTGAACTATTTTCCGTTGTTGATAAGGCAACAGCTAAGAGGATTTTGGTTCAACGGAAAAAAATATGTGATTTATTTGTGTGTTTCAGGTGCGTTTCAATTTGAAACCGGAAATTCATGTGATCAGAGCGTGGGATTTTGCGTATAGGACAGCAAGGAAGGGTCACTGGGAGCAAGTGGCCAGGGATAGGGAACGCTTTGGGAAGCGTATTTTGAGCCTTGGTCATGTGCTTAGTCCAATTCTCGAGAAGAGTCATCGTGAGAAGATGTATCTGGAGCGATTTCGTGACACAAATTCGGTTGAATGATTAATAAGAAAATTATCATTTTGGAATTTATCTCAAAATTACCTTTGGAAGAGAAAGAGAAAATCTAGGACAAGTGCAACATTTTGAAATATTTGCACAAAAGAAAAGGGAGGAACAGGAGAAAAAAATCACAAAATTTAAAAAGGATATTATGCAGTTTCTTTAAATTACCACTAAAATATATTTAGCAATTAAAAATTTTTAAAATTAAATGTAAATAAAATATAAGTAAAATTAGAAGTAATATATTCTTATCAATGGGTTTTTAATTAAAACTTTTATTGTTGAAAAAAAAATTAATGTAAATGCTTAGGGAAATAAAAATGTATATAAATTATGCTAAAAATATGTCTTTTTCTTTTCAAATTTTCCCAGGTGCAAAAGGAAAAGAGAGTGAAAATAAACAAGGAAAAATTTGCTTTATTTTGGAACTCTATACTCTTATTAATCTTTTACAAACATTGATAGAAATATTTTTCTTTTATCATTTCACCTAAAATGGCTACAATGGCTCTCAATATAATACTATTTTTCACTTTTTTTTAAATCATTTTCTATTTTGAAAACTCCAATCGTGATGTGGCAAAAAAAATGTCTTCAAGGTGAAATAATCTTTTGTCATTTAGGCAGGATTTTACAAATGACTTATATTAGCCTCTTCCATTTTTATCCTAAAAACTGCTCTTCATCAACAATTTGGAATTTCTTATAGAAAAGAACTTGTTCCCATTTAATGTGCTTTGTTTTTTTGCCTCAATGTTTTTCATCGCATTCGCCTTATTGTTACGTTATCGGGGTTACTGAGAACACTTGATACATTTATTTTTGCACAATACAGCCTCTTGCCAAAGTTATTGGAATTCCAAATGACTCTCACAGGCATTTTTGGAATTTACTTATTCAGGAATTTTTCTTGGCTTTTCTTATTCCTGATTTCTAAATATGGAAAATTTATTCAACAACGTGATACTTTGCGGAGCGGTAAGTACATGATGTCAAAGGTAAGTTACATACAGAAGGAGTAAAATTAGGCCACGCCCCTATCATAAGATACGGCCAACTGAAGTTGATATTAGATGAGCACATATATTCTGTCAGTAGAAGACGTCGAAAGTTTGGAGTGGTATATCTCAGCTCCTGATGAACATAATTGGATGAGTGAACTATTGTTGGAAAGCTTGGTTCATTAGCTTTCAGAATCTGGTATATGTAATTGGCTATGGGTAAACCATGGTCATCCAGAACCATTTATGTTGAAGAAGACACTTTTTGCAACGTCTTTTTTGGCCATCTACTACTGGGACCAGGAGTGACCCACAATTCTCGCACAAGGACTGTCCGTTAGAGGAACTCAAATGGTACAATTTGTGGAAGAAACTTTTTTTTTGGACATCTTACTTTTTTTTATTCATCGACTTTTGCAAGAATTTTAAAATGTTAAACGCAAGGAAAAAATTACAGAAATTCTTCTATCCCATTTTCTGGACAAACTGATGAAGATATCGACTTAGAATGTTCTGAGTATCCCCCCATAAGTTGATCCAAGGAATCCAAAAGTCACTTCAATTTCACCCCCACGTTTATCCTTCCCCTCCAGAAACCACTCATTTAGGAATATCTCAAGAACCAGACCATCGGAGCATTTCATTTTTGGATATGTTTTAGAGAGTGTCCTATCGGATATTTCATCCATACATCTCAAAGACGTCCGACCTCTTCTTGCACATGCTAATAATCTGTTCAGAAGAGCAGAATTTCTTCTGATCAATTTTCTGACCAAAGAGACAAAGCTAGCGACTTTTATTGTTCTGAGTACCCCCCCAAAAGTCAATCTAAGGAATCGAAATAACACGAATTTGCCTCTCATCCCACTACTTCTCCTCTAGAAACCACTCTTTTGAGAATATCTCAAGAAATAAACCATCGATCCTTTCCATTTTTGGATATGTTTTGACATATGACCAAGGCGGACATTTCGTCCTCAGACTCCAGTATCATCCAGGAATTTTTTTTTGGAATCTAGAAAATAAGTGTTTAAACTTTTGTACCAGTGAATTTCAACATAAAAGAAATACTTAACCAAGTAAAAATTGATTAAGCTTGTAAAAAAATTTAAGATCTATCAAATAAACCACATTCTGTCTAAATCAGTTAAAAATGCACTCTCTTACGCAGTTTATATTCATTGGCCTTGGAAATTTCAAGAAGAAATTTCGGGATGATATTGGTGTCTGAGGACGAAATGTCCGCCTTGGTCATGTCAAAACATATCCAAAAATGGAAAGGATCGATGGTTTATTTCTTGAGATATTCTCAAAAGAATGGTATCTGGAGAAGTAGTGGGATGAGAGGCAAATGCGTGTGATTCCTTAGATTGACTTTTGGGGGGGGGGGGGGGGGTACTCAGAACAGGGCGGAGTATTCTCATACATTTTCCGTACAAAAGTACGGTATATTTTTTCTTAAGTGATTTTTTAGTTTTAGTATAAAACCAAATGCAATCATTTTAAAACTTTTACCAAATGAAAGAGTATCTAATGTTATGTTCTTGGCTCAACATTTATAATGATTGCATGAGGATAACAGTTCCTAAAACCTTTATGAAAAATACGTAAAATTCGCAATTTTTTGAATTTTTCTGACAAATTTTCTATCTGTAACACCAGTAACATTTTAAATTCAATAAAAATATGTTCTCTGTACATGTGCCAGCCATTTCGTGTTATATTTATTTTTGTGGGATCTAAGACTTAAAAATTATAAAGAATTTAAGAAAAATATACCATTTCTGAATTAAAATGCTCCATCCGTTAGTTAATCATCCTAGACTCAGAACAATAAAAGTCGCTAACTTTGTCTCTCTTTTTTTTTTAGAGTTTTATCTCAGCCGAAGTATATCATTAAGTCGATTTTTTTTTAACAATTTAAAGGCAGTTCTTTAATTAATTGAAGGTGATACATTTTCAGGTATTACATGAATTTCGAAAATATGAACCTTTGGAACAATAAAATAAATGGAAAATGTTATGTATATTTTTAAATAGCCAATGTCCAATCAGTTGCCTGAAACTGTCCTCCTTTCGCCTATTTTTCTTGAGATAGAGATTATTTTTGTTCAATATAATTCAATAACATGCTTTGATCTTTGATCCGTTTGCCGCCGTCTTACCACGATGGATTTCATAAGGAAAACGGTGATCGAAACGAATCACTACTCGTTTATTCTAAGCATTTTATGCAATGTTTTACAATTTCATTTGAGAAATTGTGTACTTTTTGGAAGTTGTTGCATGGGTTGAGGACAACTGAATCAGGCAAATTGAGGGATGAATACCAGCTTGGCCAAGAAAGCAAGTCCTGCTTTTTTTTTTTTACTGAGAGTAATTTATTCTTGGAATATGAGGATTTATGGCATTTTTAGACTCTGAGTTAAAAAGAAATGAAGAGAAAAAAGGATGGAGCAGCACAGCAAAGAAATTACCATGCCTGGAATTCCCGGAAGCTGTTTGGACGCTCAACAGTCGCAGGTAAGGGAAAGTCCTTTCATGCAGAATGTCGTAAAGACATAATGTAATCCTTACTAAAAAAAAAACACTGTTGATTTTTTAAGGACGTTTTTATCCGATTATCCCAAAAAAATTAGAATAATCATTATATAAATTTCCCTTATTCCTTCATTCTATTCGTTTTCTTGCAACCACCGATGGAGGCTTAACTCCTAATAAATTCTTTTAGTTTAGATTTTCTAGAGAGATTTGTTGATTTAGTTTGATAGGTAAATGTATCGTCGTCTGTTGACTCGACCATTGTCGTATCTGCAATTATTTTGCATCTGGATTTGATGCAAATGCTCATAATGGAGACACGACAGTGGTCGACGTAACCGACAATCTTTTCTATTTTTTTTACGTATTAAAAAGAAAATGTTAAAAATGATTGAAAACTAAAGCATTTATAATAAATAATTGAAAATTAAATATTTAAATCCCATTAAATATTTTAGTTTCATCTTATTCCCTGATTGGCTAATGTTTGAAAGCATTCAAAGTTCGAACCAATCAAACAGCGCAGTACTTTAAAATATTCCTTGAAGTTAAATTTTTCATTACATGTGGATAATGCCAGATAATGTTTAACCTTGCCATACTTTGGACAAATCTAAATACATTTGAGATGCGTTTGATCTCGTTAGTTCGTAAAAATCATAATTATTATCTAGTTATTATCATAATTATTTTTTTAGCACTTTACTGTTCTCAAGTGCATCTGCATTATCGATTTTTCTTTGTGATGGTTCCTGTCACGACCGTTTGGTGATTTTTTTATAACACGGCGAAAACTAGTGGAAACCGCCGAAACAGGAACCAAAACAAAGAAAAGTCGATAATACTGAAGAATTTAGAACAGTAAAGTGCTGAAAAAACGAAAAGGGAAAGTCTTTTTCCTGAACATTTTTTTTAGTACACGACTGTTCTTGTGTTTCTGCATAATCGATTTTTGTTTGTGTTGGTTCCTGTGATGACTATTTTCCCGAGTCCTCGTCGTGTTCTAAAAACACCAAACAGTCGTGACAAGAACCATTACAAAGAAAATTCGATAATGTAGGAGCACTTTGAGAACAGTCATGTATTAAACAAAAATGTTCAGGAGAAGGATTTCTCTTTTTCATTTTTCACTGAAATAGTGTCATTCCCTTTCTATAATCTTTGTTACATCAGATCTTCGGTTTACACAAAGTTTTCCCGAAAAAAAAATCCCCAGAAACTTTGGAATGCTCCAATATCTTTGGCACGAGACTGTATTAAATTTAGGAGACACACGAAGAAGTTTTGCAAGGTATCTTGTTGCTACGAACATTCAAGCTAGTCTACGAAATATATTGCTGTATTTTATTTTTATTCTTTATGACTTTGTGGTCTCTTATCCATTTTTTTTCTTCTTGCAATAAAAAAGTAAAACACTATTATTTCTTTCTTTACCAAAGAAAAAAAAACAAAAGAAAATAAAGCGAGCATTTTTGAATTGAAAATAATTCTTCTGTTTCAATATTTTTCCTTTTCTAAAAAACATGGATATCTTTAAATTATAAAATGGAAGACTAATTGCGGTTAATTATGTTACACAACTGTTACATTTTTCTTTTACACAAAAATCCTCAGTTTGGAAATGAAAATGCATAATCACAGATGAAAATTATTCAGTAGAAAATACAAAAATTCAACAATACTTACGACTAGGAACGTCTACTTTTTGCCGGTTGGGATTTAGGGCGCGCTACATTGTGCTTGGCCCAAAATCTAGTTGAGATGCCTCCGTCGACGGAAAACCAATGCGAAAATCGACCTTATGCGCCACCATCGGCTCCTCTTCTGGAAAATCTTCTCGGTGCTTGAGCCATTGCTTAGCATCTGGAAGACATTCGGAGAAAGAATTTGTTTTTGGGGGTTTTCTTAAGGGTTTTTTTGGGATAATACACAGATAATATTTCGGTAAATTGTTCGCAAACATTTATGAATTCCAATTGGCGTCTTACAAAATGTTTGTAAATCGTATAATCCATTAAAGTTTGTAAAAGTTTGTAATTTCCACAAACATTGATCGTAACATGATCGCTTGACGACCAAATTTTTTTTTTTCAAACATTTGTTTGTATATTTTTTTGAGTGGCAAAACATTATGAACAATGACCAAATTTGACGAACATTTACGAACATATCTTTGTTAAAGAAGAAAAAATGCTCGACAAGTGATCATGTTACGAACAAATGTTTGTAAAAGAACAATAAATGTTCGTCAAGTTGCGATTTGCGAGCAAAGTTTGTGAAAAAGTACAAACTTTTACGAATGTTTTTGTGAACTGTATGATTTACGAGCATTTTGTAAGTCCCTAGTAAATATTCACAAACATTGACGAACAATTTTACAAAATATATTTCTCTGTGCATGCTGAAATTTAAGCAGAAATAAATAGAAAACTTCTAAAGAAAGCTTCAAAGGAGAATTAGAAGTACTTTTGATCCATTTTCCTTAGAAATAAGATGTTATTTACTCTTTGAAAGACAAATGAAGCTACGATATCTGCTATACGAAACAAACCACTTAAAATCATCAAAATCGGATTTAAGTCGAGAGCCCTCTTAGTCTAAGAGATTTTGAAGCTTAAATGCAATTTTTTCCAAGAAAAGTTACTCATATGAGAACGTTTTTGTACTTTTTTCTCAATCTGTTAAATCGTCAAGAAACGGTGCAGAACAAGGGGTGTTTTATAGGAATTAGAGTGGCTGGCTTTCCTTGTTCCAAAAAGAATATATGAGTTCTCCGATTTCCCTAAAATATGTATGGGTTTCCCGTGTGCCCTAAAGAACTCATGGGTTCCCCGTGACTTCCCTGAAAAAAATGTACGGGGTACGCGGATTTCCTAAAAACCTATGGGATCCCATGGTTTTCTGAAAAACGTATACTTTCCCCGGGTCTCCTGAAAAACGTATGGGTTCCCCAGGGCCCTGAAAAACGTATGGGTTCCACTGATTCCCTGAAAAACAAATGACTTCCCCGGGTTCCCCAAAAACCCGGGTTTTCTGAAAAATGTAAGGTGTTTCCGAGTTTCTGAAAAATATATTTGTTTCCCGGGATTCTTGAAAAATATAAGGGTTTTCCGGGTTTCCTAAATAATGTATGGGTCTTCAGGGTTTCCTGAAAAATGTATGGGTTCCCCGGCTTTCCTAAAAATGTATGGGTTTTCCAGGTTCCCTGAAAAATATATGGGCTCCCTGGTTTTTTCTGAAAAATGTTAGGGTTTCCCGGTTTCGCTGAAAAACGTATGGATTCCCCGGATTTTCTGAAAAATATATAGATCGCCCAAGTTCCCTGAAAAATGTACAGGTTCCCCGGACTTCCTGAAAAACGTATGAGCTTCCCACATTCCCTCATAAACGTATGAATTCCCCAGGTTTCCTGAAGAATGTATGGGTTCCCCGGGTTTTCTGAAAAATGTATGAGTTCCCCGGGTTTTCTGAAAAATCTAATGGTTCCCCGGCTTCCTGAAAAATATATGGGTTCCCCGGGTTTCCTGAAAAATCTAACGGTTCCCCGGCTTCCTGAAAAATGTATGGCTTTCCGGGGTTTCCTGAAAAATGTATGGGTTCCCCGGGTTCTCTGAAAAATGTATGGATTACCCGGGTAATCTGAAAAAAGTATGGGTTCCCCGGGCTTCTTGAAAAATGTATGAATTCCACAGGTTTCCTGAATAATGTATGGGCTCCCCGAGTTTCCTGAAAAATGTATGAGTTCCCCGGGTTTCCTGAAAAATATAACGGTTCCCCGGCTTCCTGAAAAATATATGGGTTCCCTAGGTTTTCTGAAAAATGTAAGGGTCCCCGGGTTTCCTGAAAAATGTAAGCGTTTTTAAGGTTTCTTGAAAAATGTATGAGTTCCCCAGATTTCCTGAAAAATCTAACTGTTCTCGGCTTCCTGAAAAATGTATGGCTTTCCGGGGTTTCCTGAAAAATGTATGGGTTCCCCGGGTTCTCTGAAAAATGTATGGATTACCCGGGAAACCTGAAAAATGTATGGGCTAACCGGGTTTCCTGAAAAATCTAACAGTTCCCCGGCTTCCTGAAAAATGTATGGCTTTCCGGGGTTTCCTGAAAAATGTATGGGTTCCCCGGGTTCTCTGAAAAATGTATGGATTACCCGGGTAATCTGAAAAAAGTATGGGTTCCCTGGGCTTCTTGAAAAATGTATGAATTCCCCAGGTTTCCTGAATAATGTATGGGCTCCCCGAGTTTCCTGAAAAATGTATGAGTTCCCCAGATTTCCTGAAAAATCTAACGGTTCTCGGCTTCCTGAAAAATGTAAGGGTCCCCCGAGTTCCCTGAAAAATGTATAGATTCCCCGGGTTCTCTGAAAAACATATGGATTCCCCGGATTCCCTGAAAACGTATGGATTTCCCAGATTCCCTAAAAAATGTATGGGTACAATAAAATTCTAGTAAAGAATTTTATTGATTGGATTTTTGGGATTTTCCGAGAAAATTCTTATCTTTTGCGTTCGAAATACATTTCTTTGGGAGATAATTCTCTAAAAATTTTAGCCTGAATTTAAGCCTTGTCTCCTTTTCCAACTAAAACAATAACAAAATCTCTAAAAAAAAATCATATTTCCGGGGTTTCCTATTGAAGCATTTGCAGACACTTCAGAGAAACCCTTTTTGTTCACGAAATAGGTAATTATTTCATTTGAAAAACTTCACGTATCGTTAACAATAAAGATTAGCACTTAATTTAACTAAAATTAGGAAGAAATATGACATAAATGTTAAACAAAACGAATAAACAACAGTCACTTTATTGTGTTTCTCATTGGAAAACATGGTCGATCGATGAAAAATTCGATGGTGAAAAGGTACGTTTTTAATTTTTCTGAGAAATTAACAAATTAAAATTTGTAAATATGAATGGATTTTCGCTTTATTTGGAGCAAAATTAACTAAATAATAAAACTGAGGTATAGAAATTTTATAAATATAGTAATTTAGTACTGCATTTATCATGGAAACAGTGACGTTTCCATTTGGAGTAGCGAAAAATTTCCATTTGAAGCAGGTTTTGAATTAGCTTAATTTACCCTATCATAATTTTCTATTTGACCCCCTTCTTACTAAAATTCTGACTATGCCTTTGGAAGAAATTATCTTACCCTCTGAGACTCTTTCTTGCGAATCTCTCGCACCAGAGTGTAGAAAGCATCGTCGATGTAGTGCCTCAGGGCAGCTGAAGTTTCATAGAAGGGACATCCAAATTCAGACGCCAGATGCTTCCCTTCCTCCGTGGTTACTCTTCGCTGGGATTGGAGATCTAGTTTGTTGGCAATGAGCACGAGAGGAATGTCTTCGGTGAGACGTACTCGAGTGATGAGCTTCCTATATTCAGATGCTTCCTGAAAGCTATGACGATCAGTAACAGAGTAGCAGATGATGAATCCTTCTCCGCATCTCATGTACTGATCACGCATTGCTGTAAATTCAACCTGGCCAGCTGTATCTAGGATATCCAGCAATGCTGCTTCACCATCGATAACAGCCTGCTGCTGGTAGGAATCCTCTGATTGTTCCCAGAAATCAATGCAGATTTTCAGTGTCCCATTTTCAACGGCTTTTTTTTTGAAACAAAGATTACTCACCAATGGTTGGATCATGAAACTCCAAGAAACTCCGTGTGACGAACTGAAGAGTCACGGCTACAAAAAGAAGAACACCAAAGATTAGAGAAACGCCGAGAAGCAGGCAGATCGTGGGAAGAAATCCAGAGAATGATGTCATAGGCTCAGAACAGAAAGATGATTCACATTGTTTGCCGCTTAATCATTCCCATTGTTTTTCCCACCACACGGCAACCAAAAGGCATTGATAGAAGAGAAACTTGTTTACCGGACTTCCCAACACCTCCATCGCCCAGCATGACGATTTTGTAGACGCGCAGGCCGCCACTCTTATTCTGCTGCTGCTGTATCCCAGATAGGCCCTCATTGCCCGCACTGCCCCTCTTCTCGGCCGATCGCGACTTTGTCTTCTTCCTTGCTGTGCATCCCACAGTAAAGTCACCGGCCATTTTCATCACACCCTGACCAAGAAATCACTCGATAATCAGACCCTTTTCATCCCACCCAAAAAAAAGGGAATTTTCCCATCCAGAAAAAAGTCCACAATGCACCTTCACGACTGACTTCTCGAGGCAAAAAACATCCCTTCAGTAGCCTCTGCTGGACATTCCGCACACGGAACTCTCTGGACAGGCACCTGGTTACGTTGCTGCCAATGCCAGATGCCAAGAAAAATGATAATTTAGCTCTTAGCGTGGAAAATGCCAATAAGTTTTCACTCTCAGCGTAAATGGAGAAATTATGGCGACTGGCGGTGGGCGCATGTCCAGAAGAGGAGATAGGGTGAATTATTGAATGACGTAATCGACGGATGCCAGAGCTGAACACTGGAGATAAAGAAAATGCCACAGCTGGTCGGTGGAAAAATTACAAGAGCATCCTCTTGTGATAGTGGGCGTTATTTCCTTATCAACTTTTCCTTGGGCTTCAGGATTTACAAATGATAAATTGATCAGAAAAGTGTCTCTTTTTTATTTCATTTTTTTTTAATTAAAAGAATCTTAGGTAAAAAGAAAAGGATTATTACTTGAATTAAATTTAGCCACTATTTTCTAGGGGAAGACTTTCAGGCTTCGCACACACTCTGCCTTCGAACACTATATTTTTCCCATATTTAATGAATTGTAAAAAAAAGTCCTGAAAAATTCAGTCAGATTCATTAAAGGAATATGGGAAAATAGAAGTGTTCGAAGCCAGAGTATGTTCGAAACTTGAAAGATTTCTCCCCTATTAAAAGGAATTTAAAAATATTTTAGTTCCTTCGAGTTCTCAGATTGACTAAATGCCATAGCTTAACCCTTTAAGGACAATTGGAACACCGGTGTCCCATAAAGAAAATATTTTTTCCCGACTTCCTAAGTTATTTTTTTTTCTTATGTTTGTAGTAATTCCAAAGTAGAAGGTTGAAAGAATGTAGGATATTTTTTGCAAGTTTCCAGATGTTTACTATATTAGTAAATATTTAAGCTTAAAAATGGCGAATTTCTAAATTCTCAAATTTAAAAATTATTTTAATTATTTTTTATACTTCCAATTTTTTTTAAACAAAATCGTTTTAATAAAAGAAACTACAATACTCAAACATAATATTTTTCATTAGAGTGAAAAATATCAGTCATTGATTGGTATTGTCAGAAAAATTGCTTAAAATTTTGGGCTATTTTCGTCCCTGTCGTTTATACAGACAAAAAATACACCAAATCAGACTTTGTTGGATTTTCTAAGGTTAGATGCAAGACCTTTTACTGATTTTGTTTATCAGTTTCTCGTCCGATTGTACTCGGAGGTTTTTTGAATTGTAACGGTATATTCTAGTACATTTAGAGAAATTCTATAGATTTTCGGCAGAATTTCTGCCTAGAAAATCTGTAGATTTTCTGCAGAAATTCTTCCGAAAATCTACAGATTCTCGGCAGAATTTCTGCATAGTATATCTGCATAGTCTCCATTGTGTCAACAAAAATATTGTTGATTTATCAAGAAACTGTAGAAGTTACAAAGACAATGGTATGCTCTGCTTAACAAGCATTACCGATTAAACGTTTTAGATGAGTAAAAAGATTCAAGCAAAAATACAAATTTCTTAAAAATCGCCCATGGAATGATAAAAAAAACATTAAATTTAGGTCGACACTCTGCTTAAAAATTTCACTTCACTATTCTCTACTTATAACACGGCGTCGCAGAATTCTTTATTTTATATAAACACTGTGATATCACCAAGAATAACTCTATTGAATTTTGCAAACTTCAGTGAAAAATATTCCATCTTTTCAGGCACAGCTGTCTGGAAAGTCTGGAATGTAGAAAAAAATCTACAGAAAATCGGCAAAATATCTACAGAAATTCGTCAGAGTATGCACCAGGATTCGTCAGAAAATCTGCAAAAGTTTCTGACGAATTTTGTCTCAAGCCCAAATAAAATTCGTAGGAATATCTACCGATTTCTCGGCAGATTTTCGGCAGAGGTGTAGATATTTTCTACAGAAATCTTAAAGATATCTGACAAAATTATTTGACGGGTATTGCTGATTTTCGGTCAGCGAGAACTGTCTCGTCGTTAAAGCGTTTAAATTTAAAGCTAGGTCAAGCCATAATCAAAAAACATGACGGGACGTAAAAATTTTATAGACTAAAAAGAAACAAAATTCAATATGGTGAAGTGGGGCTATTTTGAGCTGTAGAGCTACATGATATACAATTTTTTAGTACCTATGTTTCAAAAGAAAGCTAGGTCTTACCATAATTTATTTAGATCCACAGTGATTTCGTTCAGAAATATGCGAAAAAATCGTATATCAATGTAGCCCCACCTCCCCCTATCAAAATTCTAGATAGATAAGAAAAAATGGCATTTTCACTGTTTAAAAACGTATGTTTCTTCTTAAATCAAATATTTATGTTTTTAAACTTACTACAATCGCTACAAAATCTACAAAAAATAGTCTGTAAATATATAAATTTGTTTCTACTTTTAGTTTTCGAAAAAGGTTGTATTGACCACGCCCAGTTTATCGATATTTTGATCTTAAAATGGGCAGAACTCTGTTCCTCAGAATTCGATCGTCTACGATGAAGCTCAAAGGTCTTGGTTGAAATAGTACAATCACAAACGACAACAAAATGTAAATTACGTTTGATCAATCATAACTCCAATAATCGAACTTAAAAAAAACTTACACCGGAAAACACCTCTGTCAAGTGCGCTAATCTGGGAGCTTCGCTATATGGAACGTTGTAAATTGAGTGATGCAATTAAAGGACCATTTGATCCAATTAGCGGACAGGTGAGCCACTTACAGAACGCTGACTTATTTGAATTATCATCATTTTACAATTTTTCTTTATTTTTGAGTAAATTTATTTTGTTATGTTTCTGAATAATTTTATGGATTTTTAAGGAGTTTCATCAGTCCAGTTCATCAGTAAAATGCCCTTTTGAGTCTGAATATTCACGGAAAATTCAATGCCTAACCGATTTTGATGATTTTGTATAAAGGAGCAGATGTTGAAAGCTTGAGACGTTCCCTAAATACTTCATTTTTTTTTTTAAATTTCCCTTTTTTTAACTTCTTATTATATATCTTCATAATCAGTTATGAATCGATAAACCATTCCTATCAGAAGTTTAATTATATTTCTTCAAAGTTATTTTTGGTGAATTTTTTCAATGATTTATGAATTGGTTTTGAACCGATAAACGATAAATGATGCGAAAATACTTTTAGGTATGGCATCTAAGTTACGAGTTCGAGCATTTCGCAAAGCTGAGACGCTTTGCCACTCTTTTTTAACTGTTTTTCTTTTCTTTTTATTTTCAACCAGTCACAAAATGTTTTTCCCAACCGCGCAGGCTTCATAAGATAAATTTCAAATATTTTTGATACTCAATTTCTAAAAGCTTGTATAAAGTTCACAGTTGAGTTAACTTTATCTCTGTGAAATTTGATTTATTGAATTTTGTACCGCTGTATTATTTGACGAATGATGAGAGAAAATTTTCATTTTATACTCACAATTTTCATCGTTATCCACTATATTTCCACTTCGCAAGAATTGATTCGTTATTAATATTTTTATGGAAAATTAAAAGATTACTGAAAATTTACTGACACTTTCACTTTTTTCCTCCGCAAGAGGGCACTGTTTTCTCCCGTGGGTGGCGCTGCCAATCACTGGTTTTCAAACTTATTGTTACCGTGAATTAAACAGTCTTTATCACTTTCACAAGATTATTTCACTTAGGGCAAGGGGAAATTTTCTGTGTTTTGTGAAGTTTTTAGTTTCGTTCTTTGGGGCAAAGGGAAATTTTTAGTTTCGTACTTTTTAGGGCAAGGGGAAATTTTCCGAGTTTTGGGAAGTTTTTATTTTCGTCTTTTAGGGCAAAGGGAAATTTTCTCAGTTTTGGGAAGTTTTTAGTTTCGGTCTTTGGGGCAATGGGAAATTTTCTCAGTTTTGGGAAATTTTTAGTTTTGTCTTTTAGGGCAAGGGGAAATTTTCTGTGTTTTGGGAAGTTTTTAGTTTCGTCCTTTGGGGCAAAGGGAAATTTTCTCAGTTTTGGGAAATTTTTAGTTTTGTCTTTTAGGGCAAGGGGAAATTTTCTGTGTTTTGGGAAGTTTTTAGTTTCGTCCTTTGGAGCAAAGGGAAATTTTCTCAGTTTTGGAAAATTTTTAGTTTTGTCCTTTGTGGCAAAAGGAAATTTTCTCAGTTTTGGGAAGTTTTTAGTTTCGTCCTTTGGGGCAAAGGGAAATTTTCTGTGTTTTTGGGGAATTTTAAGTTTCGTCCTTTGGGGCAAAGGGAAATTTTTAGTTTTGTCCTTTGGGGTAAAGGGAAATTTTCTGTTTTGGGAAGTTTTTAGTTTCGTCCTTTGGGGCAAATGGAAATTTTCTCAGTTTTGGGAGGTTTTTAGTTTCGTCCTTTGGGACAAAGGGAAATTTTCTGTGGAAGTTTTTTCAAAATGAATCTCATAGAATTCGTTCATTATATATTATTATTATTATAGATTACATCAAATTATAACATTTTTTTCCTTTAAAGATTGAACATACTTAAATTATTCAATAGTTTCCATATCAATTTACGGTAGATTATTCTCATTTTCCCAAAGAAAAATTCCTATGATTTATGTTTTTTTTTTAAATTTATTTTCTTTTTCTCAAATAGATAGAAAAGACTTTGGATGACCTCAAGAAAGTTATTTTTTCAAAAATCCTTATTTTTACGAGAGCACCAAAGAAAATGCCACCCTCGTTTTCTGCGCATTGTTTTTCTTTAAATCTCTTTTTTTATATCCTGCTGAATACATAAATATAAAAATTTTTTGAGCTTTAAACCACTGAAATTAAACTTATTTTCAAAAATATTGTTTTTATCAGTTTTTTCTCTTTTTTTTAATATTATCTTGTAGTATAAAATGATTCGGTTAAGCTAAGAATTAGCACATGTTGGATATTGGAATTTTTACTATATACTTAAATATGCAAAACGAATTTTTCACTTTTCTTCAATTACTTTAGAGACGTCTTAAATTTATCCTTTTTTGTTCAAAAAATTTTACAGTTTTAAAATCTGCAAAAAGTACAATTCGCACGCATAGATTTTCATTTCTCTATCTTTTCTATTCTTTTTTTATTTATTTTTTTTTTAATGAAGAAACATTAAAAAATTTTGTGTGTGAACGTTCAATTTCAATATCTTTGTGATTTCATTTTTGTTTTAATTTCTTTTTTTTTAATTAAGAACGAAAAGTAAGAGAATGTCAAAAGCCCAAAGAAAATTATAAATTAAAAATAAAAATCACCTATATCTTTTTTTAATACTTAACTTTACGGATGTTTATTACAAAATATTATTTTTATTTCGTGTTATCTCTAGTCATTTTGCCCTATAGTTAATTTTTTTTCTCCTTTTGAGGTTGGTTTCCATTCATCATTCTTTCATCTTTCCTATTTTTCCTTTTTTTTAATTCTTTTTTTTTAATAATTCTGTTTAATCTGAGACAGCAATAGTTTATGTAAAAATGTGATCTCACGGCGAAAGGGACTTAAAATTTTGTTCACACACTTATATGTAGCTACATTGAAAATTAGGCACTTTTCATTTCAAAAAGAAACTTTTACAATAAAAACTAATCAGACGAATTTTTTTTGTGTTTTGACATTTTTTTTCCTTTTTTCAATAAAATGATTTTTTTTTTTCAAATGAAGGACAAAAAAGGTAGTATTTTCAAACACAATTAATGGCCTCAAGTTTGAGACTAAGATCAAGGTCAAAAAAAATTAAAGACTTTGGTATTCTGAAATCAAAAAATCAAGTTCAAGATGTCAAATGTATTGAAATCCTATGACCAAGGGGTAAATAAGTGGTGCTCAGAGTGAACTGTGAGCGACAATCGGCAAAACAGTTCCGATCTGGAGATAAAAATTGGCAGATCAGGGGCCCATCAAGTCTAATAAAAAGTGAATCTATTTTTCACTTTTCCTTGTTAAAATTTTGCAGCTATTACATAGAAAAAACTTGCCAATAGTCTTCAGTGCCTCTATGCGAAAACGTATGGAAAAATGAAATGTCGAGAGGCCCCTGGGCAGATTGACACTATTTCACTAAGAAATGGACAAATCAGCACATTTTAGCCAGAAATCGGCAGACCGGCATGAGATTGGCAGATAGGTACGGGATCGGAAGATCGTCATGGGATCGGCAGACTGACACAAGATCGGCAGATCGACATTATTTTTGGAAGAAATCGACAAATCGACACTCGAGTGAAGCGTGAGCGGCACAGTTGTCTACCCATTTTCGTAGACAAAAAACGTGTGGATTTCAAGATTCCAAAACGTCAAATTTCTTGTTTTCTTGAAATAATTCCAAGCAGCTCTCGAAGGTACTTTGAATTATCAAGATAGTGAAGTTTAGTAAAAACTCGTGTAAAGAGGATACATCTGCTGCTAAATTGATTAAAAATGGAAAATTGATTCTTCGTTTGGTTCCAGAATGAGTTACTTTTTTAATTTTTGATGTCGTGTAGGGGAATTCTGTAACGCTACGACTATGTCGTATGACAAACTTAAAATTTTTATGTAGTAAATTCGGAAGAATTATTTAAACATCCGATCGATATCAGTTACAAAGGGCTTCACAGAGCTGCTTATAATGAGCATTAGATGCTCACTAGACCTTCATGTTGTCCTACTCTAGAATTTGCCATGAAAATTTGTCATACGCCATTGTCATACTCTTACAGAATTTCCCTACTGTTTTAGGATTTTAATGATTTTACAATATAGTCAACTCCGGGACATTTCTGATCCTTTTACTGTATCGAAATCTGGGGTGACATGGTAACTTCTTTTCGATAGTATCGACTGTCGATTCTGATGGTATCGACTGTCGATAGCTGCACTTTGCAATGACCCAGCAATGCGTAAAAAGCCGACATTCGCTTAATCTAACAGATATAGATTTGTCGATACTATCGATTCGATGGTATCGAAAAGTTATCATTCCACAGTTGCTTTCTGTAAAAATCAGCAGCACTGATTGGCAATCATCAGAAGACATGAAAATCGAAGCATTTGATGTAAAACTCCCAGGAAGAATTTCAACCCTATTCCCATTAACAGTTTCTAGACGATTTTGTGCATCTTCTGGTACTCCCCTAGCAATGAGATCATCATCTCCGAAGAGATTGCTCTAGCCTCCAATATTTCTCTCTGGCCCTGCTGCTAGGTTGCGTACTTATACATGCCTGGAAATTTTTCTTCCAATTGTCAACAGATTTCTGACGGGGCCTGTTTTATTGAGCAAATTTCCAAGTTCCGTCCACTTAGTCTCGAAGTCAGAAGCACTAGGCTCCATTGTGGATCTCTGGTTAGTGCAAAAATCTACGTAAACGGTTCTTTGTCTTAAATTTACGATTAGACCACGTATTTTCTTTCTGGTTTCACTGGTTAGACTTGGAATACATTCTGAAATCTGAGGTTAGGGCTCTTAGGACCGATTTTTAGATAAACCCTTGAAAGTCTTCTTTAGGAAAAGTGGATACTTCAGCATTAGAGAGAGTCGGAAGTCTCTCTAGGGGCCCGAAATGTCCCTACCTATCCCCAGAGGCGAATTATTTAGTAAGAACTGCAGCCCTTTCGGAACTACTGACACTTACACTGAACAGGCGGTGGCCTTCTTTTTGGGATTCGCAGGCTCAGCATCTGCACTCTGAGTCTTCCTGTGACACACTGACTCCACCACTAATGGCGCCAGGGTGTCATACTACTCACTCTGAAGCAGGTCAGGGAGGCAACCTTGAGATTGCAATAGGGGAGGGTTGCCAACGGAGAGGCGCGTAACGACACTACTACAGTAAAAGAAGCAGATCCTTCTTCCTTCTGCCACTAAAGCGACACTTATGGCATACTTATGCATTTGATCGCTCCTGAAATTTCCCAAGGTTCTATCCGTCATCCAATTGGCCGTTAACGGCCATACTTCCAGTCATCAGAATGTCTCCATAAACTCTATTCAACTTTTGGGGTATTTGATCCGCGTTGTCTGGTCCGTTTCCTACTGGGTCGCCCTAGTGGGTTTTTTTCTGTGCCTTCTGCCTCTTTTTTACCCATCAATGTGCAGGATGGACTTGTATGACAGGCCATCGCTGTTATTCTAAAATGTTACCCCATGGGACACCCTCTTGACTGGGTCTCTGGCTATAGGTGGCAGGATTAATCGTGGGTGTCCTGAGTGTGATGGTACTCTGTCCCTTTTACCCCCACCCCCCTTCCCTGGACCCTACTTCTCACTATTGTCACTACTCAGACCCATACAACATGTAAACCCTGTTGTTCCACCTTCACGAACTCCTAGTATCACGATCTGTGATTCCGGGTTTCTTCCGTTATACCTAATGAGATCGGTCGTGGTAAGCTGGCAGTAGACGCAACCAAGCATCAATTTCGGAGAAATATATTGAACTGAATTAATTATTAGTTAACTTTCATTTTAGAAATCCCTCAGAATAATCAATGTTCTTACTTTCTTTGATGATACAAATGACAAAATCACAAAAATCATCAAATGTTTTGACACGGATGACATTTCGTTAAGTGTGGACGATCCTGATTTCTTGATTTTTAGCCGAGACACATTATGTTCCACAGTGCGCCAGAATATCAATGCTTTTAGAAATTTTTGGACAGCTTGATATTTTGATCTTGATCTTAGTCTCAGAATTGAGGCCAAATATTCCTTTTTGCTTTAAGTTTTAAAGATTTTTTTTTAAATAAATATTTTTATTTTTTTTGTAATTTTTTTTAATAGTAAACAAATTGCTTTGTATCTTGGAATATGATTTTTTTTCTTCTTCCTTCTCGAAAAATGTTCGTTAGTTAATTTTTTTAAGAAATAAAAGAATTAGTTTTTATTTATTGATTTTCAGTTTCTTGAAATTTTTTTTTCATTTAAATGACTTAAAAGTATTTCTCTTTTATGTTATATACATTAATTTTCTGGTTTTTCTTCTTGACTATAATTGGATTAAGGATGGTTTTTTTTTACTATTTAAGGTTTGATATTTATTTTTTTATTTTTTTGAATTAATCTTTGAATATTCAAAAAGTGTCAATATGCATTCCACAGATTTATTTTTTTTTCAATTCAATATTAGGATCAATTGTTGCAGTTGATTCTATCTTTTTTATGTACATACGCAAATCATAACTCAAGTTGTAATTTACCTGCAGATGCAAAAAACATAAAATCATTTCTTTTTTTATTTGGGAATATCATTTCTTTGACGGAATCTCTAATTTAAAAAAAAAATGCTATCGGGAAGAAATGCAATATTTTGCGATAGTCATCTCTCGAAATCTAAGCACAATTTTTTCCCAGTAAAATTCTTTTATTTATTTTTTTTTTTTGCTTCTCACTTAGTTTTCGAGAAATTCTCTCAAGCAAACACGCCAAATACTCACTTTCGATTTATAATTAACCACCCCGTAGAATTTATTAATGATAAAAAGGAAGATTCAGCTAGATATCTTCATTTCAATGAATGATTTCATTAAAATTTCTTCATTTTTTTTTACACATTTTAAAAATCTCAAATGTTATAGAAAGTATTATGATTTTCATTTCCTTTTTCTATAAATATTTTTACTTTTTTCTTCAAAATTGTATCTTTTCTCCAGAAAAAAAATTTCAGTAAATAAAATGTAAAAATATTTTGTGTGTGTAACTTCCGACATCTTTCATCAAGAGAAAAAGATTTATTTCAGCTGATACTTTTCTCAAAAACAAAAATTAATAAAAAAATTCTTAGAGCAAAAGGCATCTAGCTTTCTTCTTCTTTTTCACTTGCAAAGCGGCTCGGGTGGCTGTCTCAAAAACTTCACGAACACCTTCTTTTGATTTAGCTGAACACTCTAAGTAAGCGAACGCATTTATTTTCTCTGCCATTGCACGTCCTTCTTGTGGTTTCACCGGTTCTTGCTTCATTTTAGCCAATTCCTATACAAAACATCCCCCAATTAATCCCTCAAATCTCAAAAAAAAAACTCAAAACTATCACCTAAAATTGACTAAACCTAAAAAAAATAACTTTGAAAAAGAAAAACCGCACTTACCTTAATTGTATTAGGATCATTTCTAAGATCTTTCTTGTTACCGACTAAAATAATTGGAACATTGGGGCAAAAATGTTTCACCTGCAAAAAAAAAACATTTAAAAAAAAGAATTATTTTATTGAAAAAAAAAAACTAATAAAAATAATTTAATCTTACTTCTGGTGTCCATTTCTCTGGGATATTCTCCAATGAATCGGGAGAATCAACTGAAAAACACATCAGGATGACATCGGTATCTGGATAACTAAGAGGTCTCAATCGATCATAGTCCTCTTGTCCAGCCGTATCCCATAAGGCGAGTTCAACCTGAAATTAACAATAACAATTTAGCCAAAAGCAATTTTCAAAACAACTGACATTCAAAAATTCTTTTGTTTTTGGGGGATTCCGGGGCTGTTTCACTCTGGTTTTACCTAGGCACTGCACTATATATTTTCAGATAGACAAAACTCAAATAAAACAAAGAAATAGTCAAAAAGATTTATAAAGCCTATAAGAAAAATAAAATACGGGTTAAATCGGCCTAAATGTCCTCTATAACTTTGTGACTGAGACGCCCCTAGCGTTGATCCCATGAACTTTAAATATTATAAATAGTTGTGCAGTAAACTCTTGGTAATTCGTTTTTTTTTATCGGATTACTTTTAATGCGGGCGGCAGTTAAAATATTTTTTTTTTTTACATTTTCTCAAGTTTGAGTATGATTACCAAATGCAGCAAAATATGCTCAGAATTGTAACGATTTTTCTTAATTATGTTGTAATTTTTCATGAGAGTTTCACAGCCTAATTTCTCTGTAATTCAGGTGATATTTCAGTACCTACCAAATGCCCGAATTTAACCCATTCAATGTAACTAGAAATACTGGGGTAGAATACATATTTTGGAATTAGTTCCTTACAGATCAATAGACATTTTTTCTAACGGTCACTGAATCAAAATTCTTTACATTAATCCATTAAAATCGCCATTGATTTAGATAATGTAACCATATTAGAAAATAAATTATCAACCAGAATTCAAATCAGGAAAGTGAATGAAGGAAAATATTACGAAAATCGATGCAATGTCAAATTTTCTCTGCGTCACTTCAAGTAAAAATTTTGCATCACTTTTCGAGAAAGAAAGAAAACAACAACTGTCGGGGTATTTTTCCAAAGTAATTAAAGGATAAAAGTAAATAAAAATCCATTCCCGACAGCAATTCATATATCAATTGCGCAGAAATAAATTATTCAAAATCACTCAATTTGCGTATGACGTGTAATACTATAGTAATGAATGGGTTAAGATGATTAAGAGAGTCTATTATACTATTTTGTGAGACGTTTGACTTGTGCCCTCAGTTATCAAATTCGGTCAAATAGAAACGGAGATATGACGTTTTGGATTTCGAAAGCTTTGACCCCATTATATCTAATGTGTGTGTCCAAAAATGCTACTAGGCAAGCTGTCCAGAAAAAAAACCCAGAATAATAGAAATTGGTGGCCAACCCGCCAACCCCAAGCGGTCGACTAGAAACTCTCCATATTTTCATCTTTGTCAAAGATAATTTTTCTCTATCTTAACGAGATATGTGCGTAAATTGAGCTAATGAGTATTGATATTTTCTGTAAGCCAAATATTCCAAAAATAGGGCTCAAAATTTCATTATTTTTTTTACATAATCCTTCCTCGAATCCCTTGAAAGTTTGTAAGTTTAAGAAGGTTCATGAAGGCTATCTATAATAAAAATTTCAAGCCTCAGTCTCTTTTATTTTAGAAAATAGTGAATATTGAAAATTTTCGTTTTGACAAATTTTGCCCCAGTCTCCCCTATATCAATTCATAGATACTATGGGGATCCTTGTTCACTGAAGAAATGGATGATATAAGTCCAAGTAGTATGATAATAAAAACAGTATTCAGAACTACGTCGTGTTTACTACTGATGCAGTTTACCCTAAAGACGGTTTTACAGTTGATATCCACAACCATCAGAGACGCTGACTTAGAAAAAAGACATTTCGGGCCGAATCTTTCGGGTTGCCTTATCATACCATTTATTGATATTAAACAGGAAATTTAAAACTACATTTTACCTAATTTAAGATATGGATACCTAACTAACATAAGGCAAGCTGTTACCAACACTGAAAGAAATACGAAAAAGTTAAAATAACATTCCGGAAATGTTAATTTTACCCTGCATTATGGATCCGAAATAGGTGTAAATATTATGCTTTTTAGGTGTATTAGGGGTTAAAGTTACCCTTTCTCGTGTTAATTTTACACTTAAAAAGGTGTAAAATTAACATTAAAAAATGTTGATATATTCTTACACCTAAATAGTGTTAAAGTTACGAGGAAGAAAAGTTAATCGCACCCCCTTTTTTCTCAGTGAATGTAATGCTATAAAATAATTAAAGGCATTGTTCCTCTTAAATAAGAACTTTGCATAAAGTAAGTCTTCAATAAGTACTAATTAAGGCTTAGTTAAGGAATTTTTTGGGCAATGGTAGTGACATCTGTTGGCAAAAAGTGGAAAAATATAGTGAAAACTAGGAAGTCAATTTTGATTTAATAAGTTAATCTGAAAGCCCTCCATTTAGTTCCAGCAACTTGAAATCCGTAATTTGCCCGAAATTGTCTTAAATTCTTTTGAATCTTTTGTTTTATCATGCCTTTAACTTTCTAGCCGGAAAAGTCAATTACAAAAAAGTGCCTAATATTCTGTCAAAAATTCCCTTTAGCTTGTGATCGTCGCTCTCTTCAAGTTCCACCAGAGTATAATTTGGTAATGTGCCCCAAAGAGTATTAAACTCTGATAAACACATTAATTAACCCCAATATTAGCTCCATAAACTCATGTTCCGGGAGTTTAACTTTACGATATTTTCAATATTCTTTTTTATCCCATCATCTTTGATTTCCTTGTTCCAGACGCAACTGGAATTTCTTCAGACGGATTCCAAAAAGAATTCCAGAAATGTTTTAAAGACATTAGGGTAAGTACTTAAAAAGTGCTTAGTAGAAAGTCCTTAATTAAGTACTTAGTAAAAATACTCTTCATGTCCTTAATGCTAACTACTTAAGGGCTTCAACCTTTTTAGGGCTGATTACCATTCCCCGTTAAAATTCATTAAATTTGATGTGCGAATTTAATCACAAAGCCACTAAAAACCTGTAACACCTCAAAATTTTGAGGTTTGAATAAAACAATTTTGACATTAAATATTTAATTTAAATCTTTAAGTTTACATTATCTGGGAATTGAGGGAGGAATCTCTTGGTCAAATAAAAGGAAACATGTGTAACACTGAATAAATATCAGCTTTGCAAATTTATCTTGTTAATCAATTAAAGAATAAAAAAAGCCACGAGCTTTTAGGTATTTTTAAAGTCTTTGAAAATTATAACAGACATAAAAAGCTACATCTTTTTCATGACTTTAATAGCAAATTAATCAGGAATTCCCACAATCGTGAATACCTTTTCGTCTTTCAAATTGATAATGAACCAGAGTTCTTTAAATTCAAGAGGTCCAAGAGGCAATAAGAAGTGGTGCGAGGGAGAGAGAGGGATACGGAGGTGATTATCTGTATATTAAATAAACACTCATTCAGATTGTTATGTGAATCACATTCCATGAAAGTTTACACACAATTCTGATAAGAATTTGCAGAACTGAGTGTATCCTCTATGGAAGTCATTGGCAAAAAATTTATCAGAGATATCCACAAAGTGAGAAAGTTTTTTTTAGAAATTGCCTCCTTATCGTAATCTAATCATTTCTTTTTTTTACAGTCTTTCTCGAGTATAAAAATATTGGAAATTGATAGCGTCAAGAGTATTTTTGCCTATTTATTTTTTTCAAAGATAATACTCATGTAGTAGGGGGTGTTAATGCAATAAATCAATAAATTATTATTCTTACTGGATACCTCACTTTTATTCTGTTGAAAAATTAAAAAAAAACATCCTGTGGGAAAAATTGTTTGACGAGAGTAGAATGAGCAAAGGATGATGTGGAAATCTCGCTTTTTCCTCTCGTAGATTTTTCTCTCTTAATCGTTCAATAAATGCTTATACTATCTCAACAAAAAGCTCTTTCTCTCTCTCTTCACCGTACACGAAAGAATGATTCATTCAACTTATAGTTCTTGTGTTTTATCGCTTTTGTGTGACTTTTACGAGGCTTTTGAGGGAATATTCACTCATGGCAAATTGTAGGACTTAGTGGCCAAACATAATATTGTTGTTTGTATGCAAAAATCCATGCTTCAAGGAGAGTCAAATCCCAAAAAGGATTTTTTTTTTCAATTATTATCATTTGATGGGGGGACTTTATTTTTTCTCTTTTCTGCTTTTTCTTTTTGCAAAAAGATATTTCTCTATTGGGTTGAAGGCAATTTCTTGTGTATTTATTTGCACAAGGCACTGATTCAGAAGCATCTCCCTCGTCTTTCGACACTGACTCTGTCGCTCAGCGACAATTTCTCTGAGAATTTCACGAAGGTTAAGAGCGCGTCAGCGTCACATCATCATCATCGGCAAAAGCGCCACAGTGTGTGTTATTGGATGCTATTTTCTATAAATCACAGCTAGTGTCATTCAGATTCAAAGAAAATATTGAGAAATATTATCACTGGGATTGTCATTAAGACGGACTAAGGACATTGTAGTCAAATTGAATGCTACGGCGCTCATTATAATGCATTTTTATCATTTTATTTATATCTTTATTATTTATTTCTTACACAAGGATGGGTATAATAAGGGAAGATTAATTTACACTGAGTAAGAGAAATCCGCAAAAGTTAAAATAACATTCCGGAAATGTTTATTTTACCCTGCAGTATTCACCCGAAATCGGTGTAAATATTATGCTTTTTAGGTGTATTAGGGATTAAAGTTACCCTTTTTCATGTTAATTTTACCCTTAAAAAGGTGTAAAATTAACATTAAAAGATGTTGATATATTTTTACACCTAAAAAGTGTTAAAAATATGAGATAAAGTTATTCGCACCCCCATTTTTGCTCAGTGTAGGAATATTACCAGATAAATTCGCTTGGTTTCTGTCTATTCAATTCGGCAAATGTCTTGAAAAGTCAGAAATTTAAGCACAGACAATATTAATAATCTCGAATAACACACCATTTAGCTTTAATCCGAGACACATTTCACCTTTAAACAAAGAGGGTCAAAATTTGACTCCGCAGCTATGAAATAACTAAAAACAAATTTCCAGGAACGCAGAACTCGGAGCTGGATGCTCCCATTTTTCTCGTCTAAACAAAGACTAACTTCGGTCTCTTAAGAACTCCCTATTTACGGTCTCGTTTAATTGAGCAGATTTCCCTAGCGTCAAATTAATACCGGTATTATTCAAACAGAAGAACTGACTTTAAGGGGATCCGTGGTGCAATTGGTAAGAACGTTCGGTTCTTGGGCGCTGTGACCACCAGCTCGACTGTCACAGTTGTGAGTTCGAGTCCCGCCCGGTGCAAATGATTGAAGCGTCTGAAGGGACATATTTCTCATACATTGTAAAACCGAATAAAAATTGTAAACGCAGCAATGTACAAAATGGCAACTAGAGCCCGGTAAATCAAAATAAATAAAAAAGAAAAGAACTGACTTTCAATAAATTAAAGTCATAATGGTCAAACAGTTTTCATAAAAATTGCGCCAAGTTTATAAAAAAAAAAGTCAAGCCTAAAACGGATAGGGAAAGTGTTTGTAATTTCGGACAGCTTGTAATTTTAGACGTTTTGAGGTAAAGATGGACATTACAAATAAATCGATTAAAAGGGTCCCGGTCAAAATCCCGAACGCCAAAATCCCGAAAGCCAAAATCCCGAATTCTTAAAAGTGTCAGCTATTCCCACGATTGGATCCGTGTTTGCTGGAGGCAAAGGGAAATTTTCTGTGTCTTGGGAAATTATTCTACACATTATCCTCCATATTATTTCATCCCTTTCAGGATTTTGAACATTAGGGATCTCGGCTTTCGAGATTGTGGCTGCCTTCAGATTAAAATTATAGAATTTTCTTCACATATTTAATGAATAATGTAATAATAAATAATAATGCTGGCACAACATTCCATTAAGGAATAAGGCCTTCCCGCAAGGGATTTCTAGACAGCATTATTATTTTTTTCTTGTACGGCATGAGGTTTTCAGTCCCATGCCCGTGGAATCAAGTGCAGTGAAACTCACTGGATGCAATCCGAACACCTTTAACGCCAGAAAAATTCCTGGTGACCTAAAGGGGATTCGAACCCGGGACACTTGCATTATAGAGCGAGTACCTTCATTGAGTGCCCAATGAATAATGTATTCAACCTAAATATTTATTCTTGGTGATTCTCCCAGTGTGAGAAGTTCCTTACGAGAAATAGGGCTGAATTTTGTGTTTCTTCAGTTTTATTTAACAGTGATGAAAAGTACTAATCGACGCTTCCATTCCATATTATGCTATCTCAGAATGACATTTCAGAAGAGCCATTTGAAGTTGGTTTTAGGATATCCTACGGTTTCTTCTCATAAACAGGGAGGAAGACTTGGTAAACTGATCGGAATTTGGTGAAAGATTTAACTATAAGCAACTTTCCTTCAAAAATCTAATATTTTTCGGATTGGGCTACTTTTGAGACATCTGACAATGAAGCTACCATTTTCCTATTTACAGGGAATTCAATTGGACATTTCGTTTACTTGATTCTAATAATACTCCTTTTGAAACTTCTTAAAGACAAAATCCATTTTTAGGGTTAGATTTTGTCAAATTTGAATTTTTTGTAAAAGTCTTATACTATTGTGGCGGAAGCGGAAGCATACTTTGGAAATGACCGGAACTTATGTGGAATACCACCGATCTCCGCAACGATCTGTGCCCCTCTGACCGGTCTCACAGAGGCAACCCACCTGTGGGAACCAGTTCCACAGTAGCACAGCCACTCGCTTCAGAAAGGATAGAGAATGATAAGGAGATCTATGATCTTTATCTACTCTTAAATGGAAAGAGGAAATTATGGATTTTTTTTTTTTTTGAATGGTACCCCTACACTATTCCGTAATTACCCGGTGTTTGTGTCTAACATATTACCAAAGCTAGGGTAAGATGGGGTAATTCCGAATCATATCTATTTTCGAATTTTGAGATTTGTCATTGTTTCAGATGGTCAAAGAGAAAACGAAAACCACGAAGAAGTACAAGGCTGTACATTCAAGAGCACTTCTTCATTGTTTTTCCTTTTGCCATATAAAACTGTTAGAAAATCTCAAAATTCCAAATTAGACGTGGTTCCAAATTACCCCACCTTACCCTATCGGCCTTATAATTCAAAATGTACACTGCGATACTGATGACCCTCTTATTAGTCAGATTTTTTCACTCATGGTTTTTTTTTTCTTTATCAACAGCTCATAATGAGAGATTTTTAACCAATAACTGGGAAATCAAACGACTTAAAGCTTACTCCACATATTTAGGCGTAAGTTTACCACCAGACTGGGTATAATTTCAAAGTTAATAAGTGTTTAAATTCTCTAATTTATTAAAACACGGTTTATAAATAAAAACTTGATTAATTTAGAAGAAAGGGTCAAACCCGCAAACCATTTCAGAAGGGTTATTTCTGAAACGAATTGGTAAAAGTAGGATATTTATAAGTTTTTAAAATTTTGTCAAATCTGAACCGATTTCAACACGTAGCGACTCTCAGTAACCTGACTGAAATTTATATTTAAATACCGGCTTCTGTCTATTTTCTAATAATGTACTTTTTTTCCTTTAGCCGGTCACCAATATTATCAAACTGCACAGATTGTATTGCTTTGAAAGGTCTTGATAATCTAAAGAAATCTAAATCGTTCCCAACTGAATTAAGTCTATAATGAATTAATAATAGTGTTTTTGATAGAATTCAAGGAAGATCCATCTTCCTTGCAATTTTGAGATTTCCATTAAACCGTTTTAAATATATTTTCAGTTTTGCCCTCCTTACTGTATAATGTTAAATTTATAGCAAATACTTTTAAAGCGATAAAATAAAACTCAAAGACAGATAAATCTAATTGGAAAACTCATTTATGAACGTATTTCTCAGTTTTGTGGGGAAATTCTGTAACAGTATGACAATGTCATATGACAAATTTAATTTTTTTGTTTTTTAAATTCGGAATAACTAATCGTAAATCCAATTGATAGTAGACCCCTTCCCAATTCCTTCTATTATGTTGCTCTGCGCCTGAATTTACCATGAAAATTTGTCATATGACATTGTCATAATCTTACAGAATTCCTCTACTGGTCCTAATTTAGGTCTCGTAATAAGGACGATATTCAATCTCCCAAAATTTTGCACCAGGAACACATAATTTTCCTGAGATAATGCTAATCAAATAGGATATGGATTTTTTCTTTGTGAAAAAAATAAATAAACCATTCAATAAATATCACAAGAGTTCTGTGCTAAGAACTTCTTTCTGTTTCTGAAGAGAACCACAAAACACAAAAATTTGAGACTATTCATTTTCCTTTAGAAAAATTAACCTACTTGCCCTTTCCGTAGTAAATCTTCGTAGGTTCTGACCCTATCAATTTACCTTTTATTATTTCTTTATGTTCTCTGTTAAAAATTTTTAAATGTTTTTTTTCTCTCGAACATTTCTAAACCAACTTTAAAAATAGATTCGAATTAAATTGAAAGCTGTATCGTTGACACCACCAGAAACCAGTTAAAAATCCAATTTGATTGCAATTTGAGCTTGTGTGGTCAAAACAAAAATCACACCCCCGATGAGCAAGAGACGCTTACGTTGCGTTCTTTACTACACAGCCTCCTTCATGTCTCCACTAGGCCATTTCTCTCCTGCGCCCACCCATCAGCGCCTGGCGCACATTTTCCCACCCTCCCAGCCAATCCACCTCATGCTGTTGATTTATCGTGAGCATGGCTGACCGTGAAAGGGGCTGAGGCAAAATCGCCACCACTGCTCATTGAAATTTTCCACCCAAATTCTCCGAATTGATAAGGAGGTGACTCTCCCAGAGGAATTTTCACACCCAGATCCCCATCCCAATGATACGGAAAAACCATTGTACATACCTGTTTACCATCTACTTCGATGTCTGCAACATAATTCTCAAAAACTGTCGGCACGTACACCTCCGGGAACTGATCTTTGCTGAACACAATTAGGAGACAAGTTTTACCACATGCTCCATCTCCGACGATTACCAACTTTTTGCGGATAGCCGCCATCGGTTCTGGATCAAAGTATAAATTTCACCAAACAGAATACAAAACTAATTAGATGATTTTCAACAATGGTAAAATAAAGGGTGCAATAAAATTGAAAACACACAAAAATTATCGGAACAACGCCTTCTTCGATTACAACCGAGTTTAGCTTGTGAAAGAGAAATAAAATGGCGGGGTGACATGTACTGTGAGCCGCAAAAATCCGTGTCAAAATGCTTTTCGACCACCTTTCGACCAATTTTTTGTCCAATTGTCACACGGCCAATTACACATTAGGCACCAAAAGCTTATAGGCAGTTGTGATTCTTATGATAGTCATTGCTAAGTGCACGAATACCCATTTCCTCTGCTCGGTTTTTTTTTCAATAGCTATAGGATAGAATTATCTAAAACTTACTCCAAATGGGATTTTTTCCTTCAAAAATACAGTAGGGGAGGTGGGGCCACGTTAATATACAATTTTTTCACATACAGTAGACTCTCTCTCAATTGGGCATTTGGGGCAAAATGTCATCCGGTTTATCGATAGATTTGGGCATCAAAGCCTTTGTAAATTCCACAAAAAGCGCTCAATCATTAAGAATCACGATAAAATAGGAAGAACTACAGCAAATTTGAGCGAATTAGCTTCATCATTAAACGTGAAAATTGTCAACAAAATTCTGTCGATTGAAAAAGAACCGATTGAGTGAGAGTCTATTGCATTTCTAAAGAAAGCTGGACCTTATCATATTTTAATCAAGACCCACAATTGTTTTGCCTATTTTGTTTATCTAAATTGCATTTCGTTAAATACCCAAATCTCTTTAGAAATATACGAAAAATGCGTATATCAATGTGCAGTAGACTCTCACTCAATCGACTCTTTTTCAATCGGGCGTCAAATTTTGTTGATAATTTTCACGCTTAATTATGAAGCTAATTCGCTCAAATTCACTGTAGTTCTTCCTATTTTATCGTGATTCTTTATAATTGAGCGCTTTTTGTGAAATTTACAAAGGCTTTGATGCTCAATTCTATCGCTAAACCGGATGACATTTCGCCCCATATTCCCGATTGAGAGAGAGTCTACTGTAGCACCACAGCTCAAAGTAGCCCCACCTACCAATTGACAATATTATCTGTAGGTTAAAGTGAGGCACCTTAGAATGTGGGGTAGCTTTGAAATTATGATTTTTCTATTTTTTTTAAATAAAATTGAGCCTTATGGTGATATCATTTGGCTGCACAAACAGATTGAGAAGCTAAATCACATCATGTTATGGCTCAATTCCATTTAAAAATAGAAGAAAAATCTCAATTTCAAAGCTGCCCCAAATTCAAAAGTGCCCAACTTCGCCCTAACCACAATATTATTAAGTGACTATTTTGTTTTCCAGATGAATTGAAAATCCTTTCATATTGATGTTCAAATTAAAAAAATTTCCATTTGGAGCTAGCTCTGAATATTGAAGTATTCAAAAATTAAATTCAAAAAGTTTCTAGATTTTGTAATACGTTAACTACATATACCGCAAACCTAATTTCTAAACTTAAATAACTTATAACTTAATATTGACGGTTCCATTCCATTTCTATGCTGCCTGTGTATTTTTCAATAAATTTAAATATCTCGTAATTCAAAACGAATCATTACTATTTTATGCAAGTTTAAATGTTAAGCACCGGGAATAATATCATTGTTTGTCTTTCCCTTTAATTTGTATGTTCCCCTTTCAGATTCAAATTGATTTTGAATCTGTTGAATTTGAATATGTTTAATTTACAGTCTCAAATTGGAACTGTTCCATCCAAATGACAAATATCGTGTCCGTTTAAAAACCATGGTAGGAATTCTCTACCTAATTTGAAGGCTTTCTCAGAAAATCGAACGATTAACGAAAAAAATTTATAATAGCTCTGATAAAAAATCAATATTTTTATTTGTTCTTAAGAAAGTCTCACAAATTAATCAATTCAAGATACAAGTGAACCGATAACCATAATCCCTACCCATATTTAATTACTGCCTTCTGAATATTAAAACCACGAAGGTTTATGAGAAAGTACGAGAATTTTATTTAAACAGAGTTAAAGTAGTATTAATTCTCACTTGAAATCCATATTTTTTTTTTTTAAAAAACCGTTCGTATTTCAGAAGTGAAAAATATCATACATAACCCCCATGCATTTGAATTTGAAAGACAGACTCAGAATAGATAATCAGAAATATGACAGAAAAAAACTTCTACTATTTATTAGATAATTTTTCAACTGAATGTTGAATTCAACTAGGATATTTTAACTCATTTTTACTATGGGGTAAAACAAGCATAAAAGAAAGTTGTAAAACCCTCCTCTTGAAAAATTGTCGAAAAACCAAATACGACAAAGTTAGACTCAAACTATGATATCTTGGAGTAAATTAATTTTAAATCAACTTAGATTAATATGGAATGGGGCCGTCGATATTATATAATATACACTAAATAAACTCAAGAAATACTAGATAATTACAAAAAACATATACAACTTGGAAGATCTTAGTTTGCAAAATAAAAATTGCGATTAATCAGTCATATTACTATTCCTTAGAAAATTTCACTCACGAATTTGATAGTATTTTTGTTTAAAGGTATTGGAAATGAAATTGGTTTTATACAGTTCATCCGCAAACTTAATGAGTTAAGTAAAGATTTAAATTCATTATGCAGCATGGAAGTCAAATTTAAAAACAAAAAAATTGATGTTGATAAATCACAATTTTTTTTCAAATAAGATTTCGAAAGTTGAATATTTCTTTATGATAAAATAAATTTAAAATACATTTTTTCTTAGTTCTTAAAATATAACAAAACTACAAATAAAGTCATGTAGTGTTTTAATTTTTACAATTTTGTATATAATTTTTAAAACCGCAGATTTAACAAATCAGACAAATCGCAATAGCAAAAGCTGCAGATATAAAAGCCAAGCGTTTTTGTGTTATGGTAAGCTTATAAGTATTGGTTATTGCTATATCAATATAAACCTTTACAAATTTACTTGTTCTTATAAGAAACGGTATTTAAGAATACAAAAGAGGAAAATTCAATTCAAAATTTCTGTAAAGACAAGATTAAACCATTGCTATTCTTTTTTCGCAACATTGTTTTTTCTTTCAGGAATTGTACGACTCTCTTCGGAGCAAAGGAAATATTATTTCTCAAACAGAATCGAGTCTCTTTGATTTTTTCATCTCTTGGAGAAAAGAATACCTTTCCTTTAATAAAAAAATTAGGATTCTTAAATTTTTAAGTCAGCCGTTAAGGGTGATAAGTATTCTCAAATATTGATCTCTAATAATAAAATGTCAAATTTCTAGCTAAAAAAAAAACAAACTTCCACAAACTCAAATTGGAATATGAAATGTTTTAAACTTTCTTTTTCTTATTCTTTCATCACGAGAAAGCTTTAACGTTTTTGTCACGAGTAAACTTTTTGAACCCTAAATAATTATAAATATTTTTAAGTAAACTTGTAATTGCAATATATCTGGCATTCTATGACTGTAACTCTGAATGGGTTTTTTTTAATTTAAAAATTAATACTTGCTCTGTCCCAAAAAAGTCGTATATTTAGGAAACAATTTTATTCTGAGAATTGTCTTTGGATACTTCTTTAAACCCTCTACCTTCTCTGTGAATATTATACTTGAAAAATAATTATTTTCAAAGTTATAGAGATTTTAAATCTCAAAAATCTTGTACTGTGCATGAAAAATCTCAGCTTCAAATCGTTCTCCTGTCAAATTTTCCTACTGCGTGTTATTCGTTTCTGATTCTGGACGATCGATCTGAATGTTCAAACAAAATATAAAAATAATCCATAACTTATCTGCCGTTTCTAATGCTTAAACGTGAAGCAGAGTAAATTTAAACAATGGATGAACACTTAAGCGAAAGTTTAGACCCCGAATTCGGAGGTACGAATCTTGGGTTAACGATAAAATAAAGTTACAGTAAACTCTCTCTCAATCAGGCATATAATAATAATAATAATTTAATTAACTGATATTAGGGTTGCCCCCTTTACAATCAATTTAATGAAAAGAGAAAGACAAAAAGAAATGAAACAAGGCCACACAAGAGAGAAAGCTAAGTCCCCAGAAAATGCATTTTAATCGTCTCAGGCGACACTTTAGCTTATGGTGCAAAATGTCATCCAAATTATCGAGAGATTCGGGAGACAAAGTCATTGTAAGTTCCTCAAAAAGCACTCAATTATAAAAAATCAAGAAAAAAAAGAGCAACTGCAACGAATTTGAGCAAATTTGTTTCAAAATCAAACGTAAAAATTGTCTACAAAATTTTTCGCCCGATTGAAAAATAGCCGATTGAGCGAGAGTCTACTGTATCCTCATCTATCCGTCAATTCATCCCAAAATTAGACAGTGGTATTTGTTATCATCAATGTTTTTGGAATAATGCGGTTATATGTATGAGAATAATACGATTAAGTAATAGTAAATTGATGTAATTGAGGGCGGCTTGCCCTTTACTTAATGTAACAAAAAGATTTAAAATTCTCACTATACAGTTTCTTCAAAAGCGAATTTTGTGTGAAATAAAAAAAAACATCCAGCAAAGTCGACTTCAATTAATTGCTTTTAAAGCAGAAGTCGCGCTTTTCTTTGAGTCATGAAAACATACTTGTTCTTTCATACCCACAATATTGGTTTCTAGTTTTTTTTTGGAGAATTTCGAGCAGGTCTTGTGGGACAAGATTATCAAAAAATCTAGTCAAAATCGGGTTGCTGTGTGAAAAAAACAACTTACGTCATATTTCATGTTCCTACCTGCATACAAAAAAAATAATCCCGATTCTGATCGAATTTTAACCATAAATTAGCTCCAATAATCTATGGTCCTACTAAGTATTCGTATCAACATTCAGCTGATAAATGTTATGCTCCGGAAATGTTTTATGTATGAATATATTTAAGATTTTTACCGACAACAAAAGAATTCTCAGAAAATCCCATGTTTTTCCCCAAACGTTACGACTTTTTTTTGGGACGGAGGAAATATGTAACAAGAATTGTCGATCTTATTTTATCTTTAAGTGGTAAGATTTTTTTTAATTAATATATTTTTTTAAAGATAAACCAGAATTTGCTGAGCAGAGGTCATTACAAATAATTTTTTTAAAAATTTAAAATTTTCGGTCAATTACTATAGCTGTGACTACTTCAAAAGAACCACAACGGAAAAGCATTAATAAGAAAACCAATAAATGCGGCTGTATTTACTTACAAATCTGACTAAATGATATTCTAAATGCGTTAAATGGATCTCTAAGGATACTGTCTACGCAATTAAATTTTCTGCTTGCCAGGAAAAATGCCCTAAATGTTCTGAAATCAAAACGATGACGTCATGATGTTATGTATATCCCAAAGGATTGAAAATTGCAATTTGATGAGGGAGAAGCAGGAAAAAGGACGGGAGTGAGCAGACAGAGGTGTCTTTTGCCCTGAAAAAAGCCATGAGCCGTGGAAATAACCTCTGATTTTCATCGGAAAAACTAATGACCCATTTAGCGTGAAACAAAAATGCACTTGAATTTTTTTTCTTCTAATCTATGTAATTAACTATGCCTAGTGGCAATGCAATGACGGCGTGAATTAACTACTTGCAGCTCTGCAGGCTGCCACGGAGGTGTTAGCAGCATGGTATTTTCAGTGAGAAAAGTGTAAGATGAAGTGAAAAATTGCTTTCCCAAAAAATTTACAAAAAAAAAAATAAAAAGAGAAAAAAGGTATCTCTCTTCTAGACTACAACCATTAGCTGAGGCGACGACACCAACTTCACAACACAAATACCTGGGTTATTAGTTTGGCCAGAGGAAAAACACCACATTACTCTGTTCCGTCACCAACTACATGCAATTTTACACAGAATGGATCTTATTCTTACTTTGGATTTAAGAATTTTTTTCAATAAAATTGAAAGTGCGTGAAAAAATACAAATACGCCTTATGCAAAAACTGTCAGTCCACCAACTTTTGACGAGATAAATCGACTGATTCTCGCGGCGAAATCTTTTCGACGAGTTTGGCTACTTTGTCAAAATTCGCCGTGATTTCGAATCCAACCATTTTAGTCGAGTTCTTTGGCGCCAAATTAGCCCAGATCACCATTTTTTCCGTTTCTATCATTAAAATAAAAATTATATAAAATTCAAAGACTTTTTATTATATCTTAATATCAGTAGTAGTATTATATATTTCATCAAATATGTTCGTCAAAATAATTCATAATTAACAAAAGTTTTACTCAATGGTGTTCTTGCTGTACATGTTGGCGATGGCTTTCTCATCCCTGAAAGCCCTCCCAACGACATTTCTGGACCCAATGGCTTCATCTGTGTTGTAGACATAGGGTAGTTCTCCCTGAACACTTGAACTCTGGTTGAGAATCAGCTGAGGTGGAAGCGTAATCGCACAAACGGCCAGGGAATTCACCTGATTGAGATTTTGTCGTGTTGTAGGCAGAAGATAGAGACTTTGCAGGGCATTATCGATCCCTCTGACGATACCTGAAATACACACTTCACGTATAAGTATGCAAGAGATGCAAGGTATTTCCTCTCCAAAAACAAACACTAACCCAATCCAAAGACCTTTGGATTCTCAAAGGAATTGTTGCAGAGATACACTAAATTGCCATTTATCAAATCCCATTTATGTTGCTCATCAATATCTTCGTCAGTCAAATTGAGAAGTGTGATTTTATCCAGAGGCACGCTAAAAAGATACAGAAAGAAGACTGTAGTTCCTGGACTTTTCATTAACACGAACTATAGCTAAAAAATTAATTGGGAACTAATTGAATTCTTCGTAACTAATAAATAATCAAATTTGATTTTAATTATTGCGGTACAGAAAAATAGATTTCGTAAAATTGTTCGTAAACGTTTGTGAACTTTGGGGGGTCTATCTTTTCTAGTTTACGAGATATTCGCATTTAAAGATTGGCATACAAAATATGCCTAAAAAATATTTTTTGATGCCAACTTTGGGGGGTCTATCTCTTCTAGTTTAGGAGATATTCGCATTTAAAGATTGGCATACAAAATATGTCTAAAAAATATTTTTTTTGATGCCAACTTTGGGGGGTCTATCTCTTCTAGTTTAGGAGATATTCGCATTTAAAGATTGGCATACAAAATATGCCTAAAAAATATTTTTTGATGCCAACTTTGGGGGGACCATCTCTTCTAGTTTACGAGATATTCGCATTTAAAGATTGGCATACAAAATATGCCTAAAAAAAATTTTTTTTGATGCCAACTTTGGGGGGTCTATCTCTTCTAGTTTAGGAGATATTCGCATTTAAAGATTGGCATACAAAATATGTCTAAAAAATATTTTTTTTGATGCCAACTTTGGGGGGTCTATCTTTTCTAGTTTAGGAGATATTCGCATTTAAAGATTGGCATACAAAATATGCCTAAAAAATATTTTTTGATGCCAACTTTGGGGGGACCATCTCTTCTAGTTTACGAGATATTCGCATTTAAAGATTGGCATACAAAATATGCCTAAAAAATATTTTTTTTGATGCCAACTTTGGGGGGTCTATCTCTTCTAGTTGAGGAGATATTCGCATTTAAAGATTGGCATACAAAATATGTCTAAAAAATATTTTTTTTGATGCCAACTTTGGGGGGTCTATCTCTTCTAGTTTAGGAGATATTCGCATTTAAAGATTGGCATACAAAATATGCCTAAAAAATATTTTTTTTGATGCCAACTTTGGGGGGTCTATCTCTTCTAGTTTAGGAGATATTCGCATTTAAAGATTGGCATACAAAATATGTCTAAAAAATATTTTTTTTGATGCCAACTTTGGGGGGTCTATCTCTTCTAGTTTAGGAGATATTCGCATTTAAAGATTGGCATACAAAATATGCCTAAAAAATATTTTTTGATGCCAACTTTGGGGGGACCATCTCTTCTAGTTTACGAGATATTCGCATTTAAAGATTGGCATACAAAATATGCCTAAAAAATATTTTTTTTGATGCCAACTTTGGGGGGTCTATCTCTTCTAGTTTACGAGATATTCGCATTTAAAGATTGGCATACAAAATATGCCTAAAAAAAATTTTTTTTGATGCCAACTTTGGGGGGTCTATCTCTTCTAGTTTACGAGATATTCGCATTTAAAGATTTGCATACAAAAAATGCCTAAAAAAAATTTTTTTGATGCCAACTTTGGGGGGTCTATCTCTTCTAGTTTACGAGATATTCGCATTTAAAGATTGGCATACAAAATATGCCTAAAAAAAATTTTTTTTGATGCCAACTTTGGGGGGTCTATCTCTTCTAGTTTACGAGATATTCGCATTTAAAGATTGGCATACAAAATATGCCTAAAAAATATTTTTTTTGATGCCAACTTTGGGGGGTCTATCTCTTCTAGTTTAGGAGATATTCGCATTTAAAGATTGGCATACAAAATATGTCTAAAAAATATTTTTTTTGATGCCAACTTTGGGGGGTCTATCTCTTCTAGTTTAGGAGATATTCGCATTTAAAGATTGGCATACAAAATATGCCTAAAAAATATTTTTTGATGCCAACTTTGGGGGGACCATCTCTTCTAGTTTACGAGATATTCGCATTTAAAGATTGGCATACAAAATATGCCTAAAAAATATTTTTTTTGATGCCAACTTTGGGGGGTCTATCTCTTCTAGTTTACGAGATATTCGCATTTAAAGATTGGCATACAAAATATGCCTAAAAAAAATTTTTTTTGATGCCAACTTTGGGGGGTCTATCTCTTCTAGTTTACGAGATATTCGCATTTAAAGATTTGCATACAAAAAATGCCTAAAAAATATTTTTTTTGATGCCAACTTTGGGGGGTCTATCTCTTCTAGTTTACGAGATATTCGCATTTAAAGATTGGCATACAAAATATGCCTAAAAAATATTTTTTTTGGTGCCAACTTTGGGGGGTCTATCTCTTCTAGTTTACGAGATATTCGCATTTAAAGATTGGCATACAAAATATGCCTAAAAAATATTTTTTTTGATGCCAACTTTGGGGGGTCTATCTCTTCTAGTTTACGAGATATCCGAGTTTAAAGATTTGCATACAAAAAATGCCTAAAAAATATTTTTTTTGATGCCAACTTTGGGGGGTCTATCTCTTCTAGTTTAGGAGATATTCGCATTTAAAGATTGGCATACAAAATATGCCTAAAAAATATTTTTTGATGCCAACTTTGGGGGGACCATCTCTTCTAGTTTACGAGATATTCGCATTTAAAGATTGGCATACAAAATATGCCTAAAAAATATTTTTTTTGATGCCAACTTTGGGGGGTCTATCTCTTCTAGTTTACGAGATATTCGCATTTAAAGATTGGCATACAAAATATGTCTAAAAAATATTTTTTTTGATGCCAACTTTGGGGGGTCTATCTCTTCTAGTTTAGGAGATATTCGCATTTAAAGATTGGCATACAAAATATGCCTAAAAAATATTTTTTGATGCCAACTTTGGTGGGACCATCTCTTCTAGTTTACGAGATATTCGCATTTAAAGATTGGCATACAAAATATGCCTAAAAAATATTTTTTTTGATGCCAACTTTGGGGGGTCTATCTCTTCTAGTTTACGAGATATTCGCATTTAAAGATTGGCATACAAAATATGCCTAAAAAAATTTTTTTTGATGCCAACTTTGGGGGGTCTATCTCTTCTAGTTTACGAGATATTCGCATTTAAAGATTGGCATACAAAATATGCCTAAAAAATATTTTTTTTGATGCCAACTTTGGGGGGTCTATCTCTTCTAGTTTAGGAGATATTCGCATTTAAAGATTGGCATACAAAATATGTCTAAAAAATATTTTTTTTGATGCCAACTTTGGGGGGTCTATCTCTTCTAGTTTAGGAGATATTCGCATTTAAAGATTGGCATACAAAATATGCCTAAAAAATATTTTTTGATGCCAACTTTGGGGGGACCATCTCTTCTAGTTTACGAGATATTCGCATTTAAAGATTGGCATACAAAATATGCCTAAAAAATATTTTTTTTGATGCCAACTTTGGGGGGTCTATCTCTTCTAGTTTACGAGATATTCGCATTTAAAGATTGGCATACAAAATATGCCTAAAAAAAATTTTTTTTGATGCCAACTTTGGGGGGTCTATCTCTTCTAGTTTACGAGATATTCGCATTTAAAGATTTGCATACAAAAAATGCCTAAAAAATATTTTTTTTGATGCCAACTTTGGGGGGTCTATCTCTTCTAGTTTACGAGATATTCGCATTTAAAGATTGGCATACAAAATATGCCTAAAAAATATTTTTTTTGGTGCCAACTTTGGGGGGTCTATCTCTTCTAGTTTACGAGATATTCGCATTTAAAGATTGGCATACAAAATATGCCTAAAAAATATTTTTTTTGATGCCAACTTTGGGGGGTCTATCTCTTCTAGTTTACGAGATATCCGAGTTTAAAGATTTGCATACAAAAAATGCCTAAAAAATATTTTTTTTGATGCCAACTTTGGGGGGTCTATCTCTTCTAGTTTAGGAGATATTCGCATTTAAAGATTGGCATACAAAATATGCCTAAAAAATATTTTTTGATGCCAACTTTGGGGGGACCATCTCTTCTAGTTTACGAGATATTCGCATTTAAAGATTGGCATACAAAATATGCCTAAAAAATATTTTTTTTGATGCCAACTTTGGGGGGTCTATCTCTTCTAGTTTACGAGATATTCGCATTTAAAGATTGGCATACAAAATATGTCTAAAAAATATTTTTTTTGATGCCAACTTTGGGGGGTCTATCTCTTCTAGTTTAGGAGATATTCGCATTTAAAGATTGGCATACAAAATATGCCTAAAAAATATTTTTTGATGCCAACTTTGGTGGGACCATCTCTTCTAGTTTACGAGATATTCGCATTTAAAGATTGGCATACAAAATATGCCTAAAAAATATTTTTTTTGGTGCCAACTTTGGGGGGTCTATCTCTTCTAGTTTACGAGATATTCGCATTTAAAGATTGGCATACAAAATATGCCTAAAAAATATTTTTTTTGATGCCAACTTTGGGGGGTCTATCTCTTCTAGTTTACGAGATATCCGAGTTTAAAGATTTGCATACAAAAAATGCCTAAAAAATATTTTTTTTGATGCCAACTTTGGGGGGTCTATCTCTTCTAGTTTAGGAGATATTCGCATTTAAAGATTGGCATACAAAATATGCCTAAAAAATATTTTTTTTGATGCCAACTTTGGGGGGACCATCTCTTCTAGTTTACGAGATATTCGCATTTAAAGATTGGCATACAAAATATGCCTAAAAAATATTTTTTTTGATGCCAACTTTGGGGGGTCTATCTCTTCTAGTTTACGAGATATTCGCATTTAAAGATTGGCATACAAAATATGTCTAAAAAATATTTTTTTTGATGCCAACTTTGGGGGGTCTATCTCTTCTAGTTTACGAGATATTCGCATTTAAAGATTGGCATACAAAATATGCCTAAAAAAAAAAAATCTCTTCTAGTTTTTTTTTGATGCCAACTTTGGGGGGTCTATCTCTTCTAGTTTACGAGATATTCGCATTTAAAGATTGGCATACAAAATATGCCTAAAAAATATTTTTTTTGATGCCAACTTTGGGGGGTCTATCTCTTCTAGTTTAGGAGATATTCGCATTTAAAGATTGGCATACAAAATATGCCTAAAAAATATTTTTTTTGATGCCAACTTTGGGGGGTCTATCTCTTCTAGTTTACGAGATATTCGCATTTAAAGATTGGCATACAAAATATGCCTAAAAAATATTTTTTTTGATGCCAACTTTGGGGGGACTATCTCTTCTAGTTTACGAGATATTCGCATTTAAAGATTGGCATACAAAATATGCCTAAAAAATATTTTTTTTGATGCCAACTTTGGGGGGTCTATCTCTTCTAGTTTACGAGATATCCGAGTTTAAAGATTTGCATACAAAATATGCCTAAAAAATATTTTTTTTGGTGCCAACTTTGGGGGGTCTATCTCTTCTAGTTTACGAGATATTCGCATTTAAAGATTGGCATACAAAATATGCCTAAAAAAATTTTTTTTGATGCCAACTTTGGGGGGTCTATCTCTTCTAGTTTACGAGATATTCGCATTTAAAGATTGGCATACAAAATATGCCTAAAAAATATTTTTTTTTATGCCAACTTTGGGGGGTCTATCTCTTCTAGTTTACGAGATATCCGAGTTTAAAGATTTGCATACAAAATATGCCTAAAAAATATTTTTTTTGGTGCCAACTTTGGGGGGTCTATCTCTTCTAGTTTACGAGATATTCGCATTTAAAGATTGGCATACAAAATATGCCTAAAAAAATTTTTTTTTGATGCCAACTTTGGGGTGTCTATCTCTTCTAGTTTAGGAGATATTCGCATTTAAAGATTGGCATACAAAATATGCCTAAAAAATATTTTTTTTTATGCCAACTTTGGGGGGTCTATCTCTTCTAGTTTACGAGATATCCGAGTTTAAAGATTTGCATACAAAATATGCCTAAAAAATATTTTTTTTGGTGCCAACTTTGGGGGGTCTATCTCTTCTAGTTTACGAGATATTCGCATTTAAAGATTGGCATACAAAATATGCCTAAAAAAAATTTTTTTTGATGCCAACTTTGGGGGGTCTATCTCTTCTAGTTTACGAGATATTCGCATTTAAAGATTGGCATACAAAATATGCCTAAAAAATATTTTTTTTTTATGCCAACTTTGGGGGGTCTATCTCTTCTAGTTTACGAGATATTCGCATTTAAAGATTGGCATACAAAATATGCCTAAAAAAATTTTTTTTTGATGCCAACTTTGGGGGGTCTATCTCTTCTAGTTTACGAGATATTCGAGTTTAAAGATTGGCATACAAAATATGCCTAAAAAAATTTTTTTTTGATGCCAACTTTGGGGGGTCTATCTCTTCTAGTTTAGGAGATATTCGCATTTAAAGATTGGCATACAAAATATGCCTAAAAAATATTTTTTTTGATGCCAACTTTGGGGGGTCTATCTCTTCTAGTTTAGGAGATATTCGCATTTAAAGATTGGCATACAAAATATGCCTAAAAAAAATTTTTTTTGATGCCAACTTTGGGGGGTCTATCTCTTCTAGTTTAGGAGATATTCGCATTTAAAGATTGGCATACAAAATATGCCTAAAAAATATTTTTTTTGATGCCAACTTTGGGGGGTCTATCTCTTCTAGTTTACGAGATATTCGCATTTAAAGATTGGCATACAAAATATGCCTAAAAAATATTTTTTTTGATGCCAACTTTGGGGGGTCTATCTCTTCTAGTTTAGGAGATATTCGCATTTAAAGATTGGCATACAAAATATGCCTAAAAAAAATTTTTTTTGATGCCAACTTTGGGGGGTCTATCTCTTCTAGTTTAGGAGATATTCGCATTTAAAGATTGGCATACAAAATATGCCTAAAAAATATTTTTTTTGATGCCAACTTTGGGGGGTCTATCTCTTCTAGTTTACGAGATATTCGCATTTAAAGATTGGCATACAAAATATGCCTAAAAAATATTTTTTGATGCCAACTTTGGGGGGACTATCTCTTCTAGTTTACGAGATATTCGCATTTAAAGATTGGCATACAAAATATGCCTAAAAAAAATTTTTTTTTGATGCCAACTTTGGGGGGTTTATCTCTTCTAGTTTACGAGATATCCGAGTTTAAAGATTTGCATACAAAATATGCCTAAAAAATATTTTTTTTGGTGCCAACTTTGGGGGGTCTATCTCTTCTAGTTTACGAGATATTCGCATTTAAAGATTGGCATACAAAATATGCCTAAAAAATATTTTTTTTGATGCCAACTTTGGGGGGTCTATCTCTTCTAGTTTAGGAGATATTCGCATTTAAAGATTGGCATACAAAATATGCCTAAAAAAAATTTTTTTTGATGCCAACTTTGGGGGGTCTATCTCTTCTAGTTTAGGAGATATTCGCATTTAAAGATTGGCATACAAAATATGCCTAAAAAATATTTTTTTTGATGCCAACTTTGGGGGGTCTATCTCTTCTAGTTTACGAGATATTCGCATTTAAAGATTGGCATACAAAATATGCCTAAAAAATATTTTTTGATGCCAACTTTGGGGGGACTATCTCTTCTAGTTTACGAGATATTCGCATTTAAAGATTGGCATACAAAATATGCCTAAAAAAAATTTTTTTTTGATGCCAACTTTGGGGGGTCTATCTCTTCTAGTTTACGAGATATCCGAGTTTAAAGATTTGCATACAAAATATGCCTAAAAAATATTTTTTTTGGTGCCAACTTTGGGGGGTCTATCTCTTCTAGTTTACGAGATATTCGCATTTAAAGATTGGCATACAAAATATGCCTAAAAAAATTTTTTTTTGATGCCAACTTTGGGGTGTCTATCTCTTCTAGTTTAGGAGATATTCGCATTTAAAGATTGGCATACAAAATATGCCTAAAAAATATTTTTTTTTATGCCAACTTTGGGGGGTCTATCTCTTCTAGTTTACGAGATATCCGAGTTTAAAGATTTGCATACAAAATATGCCTAAAAAATATTTTTTTTGGTGCCAACTTTGGGGGGTCTATCTCTTCTAGTTTACGAGATATTCGCATTTAAAGATTGGCATACAAAATATGCCTAAAAAAAATTTTTTTTGATGCCAACTTTGGGGGGTCTATCTCTTCTAGTTTAGGAGATATTCGCATTTAAAGATTGGCATACAAAATATGCCTAAAAAATATTTTTTTTTTATGCCAACTTTGGGGGGTCTATCTCTTCTAGTTTACGAGATATTCGCATTTAAAGATTGGCATACAAAATATGCCTAAAAAAATTTTTTTTTGATGCCAACTTTGGGGGGTCTATCTCTTCTAGTTTACGAGATATTCGAGTTTAAAGATTGGCATACAAAATATGCCTAAAAAAAATTTTTTTTGATGCCAACTTTGGGGGGTCTATCTCTTCTAGTTTAGGAGATATTCGCATTTAAAGATTGGCATACAAAATATGCCTAAAAAATATTTTTTTTGATGCCAACTTTGGGGGGTCTATCTCTTCTAGTTTAGGAGATATTCGCATTTAAAGATTGGCATACAAAATATGCCTAAAAAAAATTTTTTTTGATGCCAACTTTGGGGGGTCTATCTCTTCTAGTTTAGGAGATATTCGCATTTAAAGATTGGCATACAAAATATGCCTAAAAAATATTTTTTTTGATGCCAACTTTGGGGGGTCTATCTCTTCTAGTTTACGAGATATTCGCATTTAAAGATTGGCATACAAAATATGCCTAAAAAATATTTTTTTTGATGCCAACTTTGGGGGGTCTATCTCTTCTAGTTTAGGAGATATTCGCATTTAAAGATTGGCATACAAAATATGCCTAAAAAAAATTTTTTTTGATGCCAACTTTGGGGGGTCTATCTCTTCTAGTTTAGGAGATATTCGCATTTAAAGATTGGCATACAAAATATGCCTAAAAAATATTTTTTTTGATGCCAACTTTGGGGGGTCTATCTCTTCTAGTTTACGAGATATTCGCATTTAAAGATTGGCATACAAAATATGCCTAAAAAATATTTTTTGATGCCAACTTTGGGGGGACTATCTCTTCTAGTTTACGAGATATTCGCATTTAAAGATTGGCATACAAAATATGCCTAAAAAAAATTTTTTTTTGATGCCAACTTTGGGGGGTCTATCTCTTCTAGTTTACGAGATATCCGAGTTTAAAGATTTGCATACAAAATATGCCTAAAAAATATTTTTTTTGGTGCCAACTTTGGGGGGTCTATCTCTTCTAGTTTACGAGATATTCGCATTTAAAGATTGGCATACAAAATATGCCTAAAAAAAATTTTTTTTGATGCCAACTTTGGGGGGTCTATCTCTTCTAGTTTAGGAGATATTCGCATTTAAAGATTGGCATACAAAATATGCCTAAAAAATATTTTTTTTTTATGCCAACTTTGGGGGGTCTATCTCTTCTAGTTTACGAGATATTCGCATTTAAAGATTGGCATACAAAATATGCCTAAAAAAATTTTTTTTTGATGCCAACTTTGGGGGGTCTATCTCTTCTAGTTTACGAGATATTCGAGTTTAAAGATTGGCATACAAAATATGCCTAAAAAAATTTTTTTTTGATGCCAACTTTGGGGGGTCTATCTCTTCTAGTTTAGGAGATATTCGCATTTAAAGATTGGCATACAAAATATGCCTAAAAAATATTTTTTTTGATGCCAACTTTGGGGGGTCTATCTCTTCTAGTTTAGGAGATATTCGCATTTAAAGATTGGCATACAAAATATGCCTAAAAAAAATTTTTTTTGATGCCAACTTTGGGGGGTCTATCTCTTCTAGTTTAGGAGATATTCGCATTTAAAGATTGGCATACAAAATATGCCTAAAAAATATTTTTTTTGATGCCAACTTTGGGGGGTCTATCTCTTCTAGTTTACGAGATATTCGCATTTAAAGATTGGCATACAAAATATGCCTAAAAAATATTTTTTGATGCCAACTTTGGGGGGACTATCTCTTCTAGTTTACGAGATATTCGCATTTAAAGATTGGCATACAAAATATGCCTAAAAAAAATTTTTTTTTGATGCCAACTTTGGGGGGTCTATCTCTTCTAGTTTACGAGATATTCGCGTTTAAAGATTGGCATAAAAAATATGCCTAAAAAGTATTTTTTTGGTGCCAACTTTGGGGGGTCTATCTCTTCTAGATTACGAGATATTCGCATTTAAAGATTGGCATACAAAATATGCCTAAAAAATATTTTTTTTTATGCCAACTTTGGGGGGTCTATCTCTTCTAGTTTACGAGATATTCGCGTTTAAAGATTGGCATAAAAAATATGCCTAAAAAGTATTTTTTTGGTGCCAACTTTGGGGGGTCTATCTCTTCTAGTTTACGAGATATTCGCATTTAAAGATTGGCATACAAAATATGCCTAAAAAAAATTTTTTTTGATGCCAACTTTGGGGGGTCTATCTCTTCTAGTTTAGGAGATATTCGCATTTAAAGATTGGCATACAAAATATGCCTAAAAAATATTTTTTTTGATGCCAACTTTGGGGGGTCTATCTCTTCTAGTTTACGAGATATTCGCATTTAAAGATTGGCATACAAAATATGCCTAAAAAATATTTTTTGATGCCAACTTTGGGGGGACTATCTCTTCTAGTTTACGAGATATTCGCATTTAAAGATTGGCATACAAAATATGCCTAAAAAAAATTTTTTTTTGATGCCAACTTTGGGGGGTCTATCTCTTCTAGTTTACGAGATATTCGCGTTTAAAGATTGGCATAAAAAATATGCCTAAAAAGTATTTTTTTGGTGCCAACTTTGGGGGGTCTATCTCTTCTAGTTTACGAGATATTCGCATTTAAAGATTGGCATACAAAATATGCCTAAAAAATATTTTTTTTTATGCCAACTTTGGGGGGTCTATCTCTTCTAGTTTACGAGATATTCGCGTTTAAAGATTGGCATAAAAAATATGCCTAAAAAGTATTTTTTTGGTGCCAACTTTGGGGGGTCTATCTCTTCTAGTTTACGAGATATTCGCATTTAAAGATTGGCATACAAAATATGCCTAAAAAAATTTTTTTTTGATGCCAACTTTGGGGGGTCTATCTCTTCTAGTTTACGAGATATTCGAGTTTAAAGATTGGCATACAAAATATGCCTAAAAAAATTTTTTTTTGATGCCAACTTTGGGGGGTCTATCTCTTCTAGTTTACGAGATATTCGCGTTTAAAGATTGGCATAAAAAATATGCCTAAAAAGTATTTTTTTGGTGCCAACTTTGGGGGGTCTATCTCTTCTAGTTTAGGAGATATTCGCATTTAAAGATTGGCATACAAAATATGCCTAAAAAATATTTTTTTTTTATGCCAACTTTGGGGGGTCTATCTCTTCTAGTTTACGAGATATTCGCATTTAAAGATTGGCATACAAAATATGCCTAAAAAAATTTTTTTTTGATGCCAACTTTGGGGGGTCTATCTCTTCTAGTTTACGAGATATTCGAGTTTAAAGATTGGCATACAAAATATGCCTAAAAAAATTTTTTTTTGATGCCAACTTTGGGGGGTCTATCTCTTCTAGTTTAGGAGATATTCGCATTTAAAGATTGGCATACAAAATATGCCTAAAAAATATTTTTTTTGATGCCAACTTTGGGGGGTCTATCTCTTCTAGTTTAGGAGATATTCGCATTTAAAGATTGGCATACAAAATATGCCTAAAAAAAATTTTTTTTGATGCCAACTTTGGGGGGTCTATCTCTTCTAGTTTAGGAGATATTCGCATTTAAAGATTGGCATACAAAATATGCCTAAAAAATATTTTTTTTGATGCCAACTTTGGGGGGTCTATCTCTTCTAGTTTACGAGATATTCGCATTTAAAGATTGGCATACAAAATATGCCTAAAAAATATTTTTTGATGCCAACTTTGGGGGGACTATCTCTTCTAGTTTACGAGATATTCGCATTTAAAGATTGGCATACAAAATATGCCTAAAAAAAATTTTTTTTTGATGCCAACTTTGGGGGGTCTATCTCTTCTAGTTTACGAGATATTCGCGTTTAAAGATTGGCATAAAAAATATGCCTAAAAAGTATTTTTTTGGTGCCAACTTTGGGGGGTCTATCTCTTCTAGTTTACGAGATATTCGCATTTAAAGATTGGCATACAAAATATGCCTAAAAAATATTTTTTTTTATGCCAACTTTGGGGGGTCTATCTCTTCTAGTTTACGAGATATTCGCGTTTAAAGATTGGCATAAAAAATATGCCTAAAAAGTATTTTTTTGGTGCCAACTTTGGGGGGTCTATCTCTTCTAGTTTACGAGATATTCGCATTTAAAGATTGGCATACAAAATATGCCTAAAAAAATTTTTTTTTGATGCCAACTTTGGGGGGTCTATCTCTTCTAGTTGACGAGATATTCGAGTTTAAAGATTGGCATACAAAATATGCCTAAAAAAATTTTTTTTTTGATGCCAACTTTGGGGGGTCTATCTCTTCTAGTTTACGAGATATTCGCATTTAAAGATTGGCATACAAAATATGCCTAAAAAAAATTTTTTTTGATGCCTACTTTGGGGGGTCTATCTCTTCTAGTTTAGGATATATTCGCATTTAAAGATTGGCATACAAAATATGCCTAAAAAAAATTTTTTTTGATGCCAACTTTGGGGGGTCTATCTCTTCTAGTTTACGAGATATTCGCATTTAAAGATTGGCATACAAAATATGCCTAAAAAATATTTTTTTTGATGCCAACTTTGGGGGGTCTATCTCTTCTAGTTTAGGAGATATTCGCATTTAAAGATTGGCATACAAAATATGCCTAAAAAAATTTTTTTTGATGCCAACTTTGGGGGGTCTATCTCTTCTAGTTTAGGAGATATTCGAGTTTAAAGATTGGCATACAAAATATGCCTAAAAAAAATTTTTTTTGATGCCAACTTTGGGGGGTCTATCTCTTCTAGTTTAGGATATATTCGCATTTAAAGATTGGCATACAAAATATGCCTAAAAAATATTTTTTTTGATGCCAACTTTGGGGGGTCTATCTCTTCTAGTTTACGAGATAGTCGCGTTTAAAGATTGGCATAAAAAATATGCCTAAAAAGTATTTTTTTGGTGCCAACTTTGGGGGGTCTATCTCTTCTAGTTTACGAGATATTCGCATTTAAAGATTGGCATACAAAATATGCCTAAAAAATATTTTTTTTTATGCCAACTTTGGGGGGTCTATCTCTTCTAGTTTACGAGATATTCGCGTTTAAAGATTGGCATAAAAAATATGCCTAAAAAGTATTTTTTTGGTGCCAACTTTGGGGGGTCTATCTCTTCTAGTTTACGAGATATTCGCATTTAAAGATTGGCATACAAAATATGCCTAAAAAAATTTTTTTTTGATGCCAACTTTGGGGGGTCTATCTCTTCTAGTTTACGAGATATTCGAGTTTAAAGATTGGCATACAAAATATGCCTAAAAAAATTTTTTTTTGATGCCAACTTTGGGGGGTCTATCTCTTCTAGTTTACGAGATATTCGCATTTAAAGATTGGCATACAAAATATGCCTAAAAAAAATTTTTTTTGATGTCAACTTTGGGGGGTCTATCTCTTCTAGTTTAGGATATATTCGCATTTAAAGATTGGCATACAAAATATGCCTAAAAAAAATTTTTTTTGATGCCAACTTTGGGGGGTCTATCTCTTCTAGTTTACGAGATATTCGCATTTAAAGATTGGCATACAAAATATGCCTAAAAAATATTTTTTTTGATGCCAACTTTGGGGGGTCTATCTCTTCTAGTTTAGGATATATTCGCATTTAAAGATTGGCATACAAAATATGCCTAAAAAAAATTTTTTTGATGCCAACTTTGGGGGGTCTATCTCTTCTAGTTTACGAGATATTCGCATTTAAAGATTGGCATACAAAATATGCCTAAAAAAAATTTTTTTTGATGCCAACTTTGGGGGGTCTATCTCTTCTAGTTTACGAGATATTCGCATTTAAAGATTGGCATACAAAATATGCCTAAAAAATATTTTTTTTGATGCCAACTTTGGGGGGTCTATCTCTTCTAGTTTAGGAGATATTCGCATTTAAAGATTGGCATACAAAATATGCCTAAAAAAATTTTTTTTTTTGATGCCAACTTTGGGGGGTCTATCTCTTCTAGTTTACGAGATATTCGCGTTTAAAGATTGGCATAAAAAATATGCCTAAAAAGTATTTTTTTGGTGCCAACTTTGGGGGGTCTATCTCTTCTAGTTTACGAGATATTCGCATTTAAAGATTGGCATACAAAATATGCCTAAAAAATATTTTTTTTTATGCCAACTTTGGGGGGTCTATCTCTTCTAGTTTACGAGATATTCGCATTTAAAGATTGGCATACAAAATATGCCTAAAAAATATTTTTTTTTATGCCAACTTTGGGGGGTCTATCTCTTCTAGTTTACGAGATATTCGCATTTAAAGATTGGCATACAAAATATGCCTAAAAAATTTTTTTTTTATGCCAACTTTGGGGGGTCTATCTCTTCTAGTTTACGAGATATTCGCATTTAAAGATTGGCATACAAAATATGCCTAAAAAATATTTTTTTTATGCCAACTTTGGGGGGTCTATCTCTTCTAGTTTACGAGATATTCGCATTTAAAGATTGGCATACAAAATATGCCTAAAAAAATATTTTTTTTGATGCCAACTTTGGGGGGTCTATCTCTTCTAGTTTACGAGATATTCGCGTTTAAAGATTGGCATAAAAAATATGCCTAAAAAGTATTTTTTTGGTGCCAACTTTGGGGGGTCTATCTCTTCTAGTTTACGAGATATTCGCATTTAAAGATTGGCATACAAAATATGCCTAAAAAAAATTTTTGTTGATGCCAACTTTGGGGGGTCTATCTCTTCTAGTTTAGGAGATATTCGCATTTAAAGATTGGCATACAAAATATGCCTAAAAAAAATTTTTTTTGATGCCAACTTTGGGGGGTCTATCTCTTCTAGTTTAGGAGATATTCGCATTTAAAGATTGGCATACAAAATATGCCTAAAAAAAATTTTTTTTGATGCCAACTTTGGGGGGTCTATCTCTTCTAGTTTACGAGATATTCGAGTTTAAAGATTGGCATACAAAATATGCCTAAAAAAATTTTTTTTTGATGCCAACTTTGGGGGGTCTATCTCTTCTAGTTTACGAGATATTCGCATTTAAAGATTGGCATACAAAATATGCCTAAAAAAAATTTTTTTTGATGCCAACTTTGGGGGGTCTATCTCTTCTAGTTTAGGAGATATTCGCATTTAAAGATTGGCATACAAAATATGCCTAAAAAAAATTTTTTTTTGATGCCAACTTTGGGGGGTCTATCTCTTCTAGTTTACGAGATATTCGAGTTTAAAGATTGGCATACAAAATATGCCTAAAAAAATTTTTTTTTGATGCCAACTTTGGGGGGTCTATCTCTTCTAGTTTACGAGATATTCGCATTTAAAGATTGGCATACAAAATATGCCTAAAAAAAATTTTTTTTGATGTCAACTTTGGGGGGTCTATCTCTTCTAGTTTAGGATATATTCGCATTTAAAGATTGGCATACAAAATATGCCTAAAAAAAATTTTTTTTGATGCCAACTTTGGGGGGTCTATCTCTTCTAGTTTACGAGATATTCGCATTTAAAGATTGGCATACAAAATATGCCTAAAAAATATTTTTTTTGATGCCAACTTTGGGGGGTCTATCTCTTCTAGTTTAGGATATATTCGCATTTAAAGATTGGCATACAAAATATGCCTAAAAAAAATTTTTTTGATGCCAACTTTGGGGGGTCTATCTCTTCTAGTTTACGAGATATTCGCATTTAAAGATTGGCATACAAAATATGCCTAAAAAAAATTTTTTTTGATGCCAACTTTGGGGGGTCTATCTCTTCTAGTTTACGAGATATTCGCATTTAAAGATTGGCATACAAAATATGCCTAAAAAATATTTTTTTTGATGCCAACTTTGGGGGGTCTATCTCTTCTAGTTTAGGAGATATTCGCATTTAAAGATTGGCATACAAAATATGCCTAAAAAAATTTTTTTTTTTGATGCCAACTTTGGGGGGTCTATCTCTTCTAGTTTACGAGATATTCGCGTTTAAAGATTGGCATAAAAAATATGCCTAAAAAGTATTTTTTTGGTGCCAACTTTGGGGGGTCTATCTCTTCTAGTTTACGAGATATTCGCATTTAAAGATTGGCATACAAAATATGCCTAAAAAATATTTTTTTTTATGCCAACTTTGGGGGGTCTATCTCTTCTAGTTTACGAGATATTCGCATTTAAAGATTGGCATACAAAATATGCCTAAAAAATATTTTTTTTTATGCCAACTTTGGGGGGTCTATCTCTTCTAGTTTACGAGATATTCGCATTTAAAGATTGGCATACAAAATATGCCTAAAAAATTTTTTTTTTTATGCCAACTTTGGGGGGTCTATCTCTTCTAGTTTACGAGATATTCGCATTTAAAGATTGGCATACAAAATATGCCTAAAAAATATTTTTTTTATGCCAACTTTGGGGGGTCTATCTCTTCTAGTTTACGAGATATTCGCATTTAAAGATTGGCATACAAAATATGCCTAAAAAAATATTTTTTTTGATGCCAACTTTGGGGGGTCTATCTCTTCTAGTTTACGAGATATTCGCGTTTAAAGATTGGCATAAAAAATATGCCTAAAAAGTATTTTTTTGGTGCCAACTTTGGGGGGTCTATCTCTTCTAGTTTACGAGATATTCGCATTTAAAGATTGGCATACAAAATATGCCTAAAAAAAATTTTTGTTGATGCCAACTTTGGGGGGTCTATCTCTTCTAGTTTAGGAGATATTCGCATTTAAAGATTGGCATACAAAATATGCCTAAAAAAAATTTTTTTTGATGCCAACTTTGGGGGGTCTATCTCTTCTAGTTTAGGAGATATTCGCATTTAAAGATTGGCATACAAAATATGCCTAAAAAAAATTTTTTTTGATGCCAACTTTGGGGGGTCTATCTCTTCTAGTTTACGAGATATTCGAGTTTAAAGATTGGCATACAAAATATGCCTAAAAAAATTTTTTTTTGATGCCAACTTTGGGGGGTCTATCTCTTCTAGTTTACGAGATATTCGCATTTAAAGATTGGCATACAAAATATGCCTAAAAAAAATTTTTTTTGATGCCAACTTTGGGGGGTCTATCTCTTCTAGTTTAGGAGATATTCGCATTTAAAGATTGGCATACAAAATATGCCTAAAAAAAATTTTTTTTGATGCCAACTTTGGGGGGTCTATCTCTTCTAGTTTAGGAGATATTCGCATTTAAAGATTGGCATACAAAATATGCCTAAAAAAAATTTTTTTTGATGCCAACTTTGGGGGGTCTATCTCTTCTAGTTTACGAGATATTCGCATTTAAAGATTGGCATACAAAATATGCCTAAAAAATATTTTTTTTGATGCCAACTTTGGGGGGTCTATCTCTTCTAGTTTACGAGATATTCGCATTTAAAGATTGGCATACAAAATATGCCTAAAAAAATTTTTTTTTTGATGCCAACTTTGGGGGGTCTATCTCTTCTAGTTTACGAGATATTCGCGTTTAAAGATTGGCATAAAAAATATGCCTAAAAAGTATTTTTTTGGTGCCAACTTTGGGGGGTCTATCTCTTCTAGTTTACGAGATATTCGCATTTAAAGATTGGCATACAAAATATGCCTAAAAAATATTTTTTTTGATGCCAACTTTGGGGGGTCTATCTCTTCTAGTTTACGAGATATTCGCATTTAAAGATTGGCATACAAAATATGCCTAAAAAATATTTTTTTTGATGCCAACTTTGGGGGGTCTATCTCTTCTAGTTTACGAGATATTCGCATTTAAAGATTGGCATACAAAATATGCCTAAAAAAATTTTTTTTTTGATGCCAACTTTGGGGGGTCTATCTCTTCTAGTTTACGAGATATTCGCGTTTAAAGATTGGCATAAAAAATATGCCTAAAAAGTATTTTTTTGGTGCCAACTTTGGGGGGTCTATCTCTTCTAGTTTACGAGATATTCGCATTTAAAGATTGGCATACAAAATATGCCTAAAAAATATTTTTTTTGATGCCAACTTTGGGGGGTCTATCTCTTCTAGTTTACGAGATATTCGCATTTAAAGATAGGCATACAAAATATGCCTAAAAAATATTTTTTTTGATGCCAACTTTGGGGGGTCTATCTCTTCTAGTTTACGAGATATTCGCATTTAAAGATTGGCATACAAAATACGCCTAAAAAATATTTTTTTTGATGCCAACTTTGGGGGGTCTATCTCTTCTAGTTTACGAGATATTCGCGTTTAAAGATTGGCATAAAAAATATGCCTAAAAAGTATTTTTTTGGTGCCAACTTTGGGGGGTCTATCTCTTCTAGTTTACGAGATATTCGCATTTAAAGATTGGCATACAAAATATGCCTAAAAAATATTTTTTTTGATGCCAACTTTGGGGGGTCTATCTCTTCTAGTTTACGAGATATTCGCATTTAAAGATTGGCATACAAAATATGCCTAAAAAATATTATTTTGATGCCAACTTTGGGGGGTCTATCTCTTCTAGTTTACGAGATATTCGCATTTAAAGATTGGCATACAAAATATGCCTAAAAAATATTTTTTTTGATGCCAACTTTGGGGGGTCTATCTCTTCTAGTTTACGAGATATTCGCATTTAAAGATTGGCATACAAAATATGCCTAAAAAAATTTTTTTTTGATGCCAACTTTGGGGGGTCTATCTCTTCTAGTTTACGAGATATTCGCATTTAAAGATTGGCATACAAAATATGCCTAAAAAATTTTTTTTTGATGCCAACTTTGGGGGGTCTATCTCTTCTAGTTTAGGAGATATTCGCATTTAAAGATTGGCATACAAAATATGCCTAAAAAATATTTTTTTTGATGCCAACTTTGGGGGGTCTATCTCTTCTAGTTTACGAGATATTCGCATTTAAAGATTGGCATACAAAATATGCCTAAAAAATATTTTTTTTGATGCCGATTTTGGGGGGTCTATCTCTTCTAGTTTACGAGATATTCGCATTTAAAGATTGGCATACAAAATATGCCTAAAAAATATTTTTTTTGATGCCAACTTTGGGGGGTCTATCTCTTCTAGTTTACGAGATATTCGAGTTTAAAGATTGGCATACAAAATATGCCTAAAAAATATTTTTTTTGATGCCAACTTTGGGGGGTCTATCTCTTCTAGTTTAGGAGATATTCGCATTTAAAGATTGGCATACAAAATATGCCTAAAAAAAATTTTTTTTGATGCCAACTTTGGGGGGTCTATCTCTTCTAGTTTACGAGATATTCGCATTTAAAGATTGGCATAAAAAATATGCCTAAAAAGTATTTTTTTGGTGCCAACTTTGGGGGGTCTATCTCTTCTAGTTTACGAGATATTCGCATTTAAAGATTGGCATACAAAATATGCCTAAAAAATATTTTTTTTTATGCCAACTTTGGGGGGTCTATCTCTTCTAGTTTACGAGATATTCGCATTTAAAGATTGGCATACAAAATATGCCTAAAAAAATTTTTTTTTGATGCCAACTTTGGGGGGTCTATCTCTTCTAGTTTAGGAGATATTCGCATTTAAAGATTGGCATACAAAATATGCCTAAAAAATATTTTTTTTGATACCAACTTTGGGGGGTCTATCTCTTCTAGTTTAGGAGATATTCGCATTTAAAGATTGGCATACAAAATATGCCTAAAAAATATTTTTTTTTGATGCCAACTTTGGGGGGTCTATCTCTTCTAGTTTACGAGATATTCGCATTTAAAGATTGGCATACAAAATATGCCTAAAAAATATTTTTTTTGATGCCAACTTTGGGGGGTCTATCTCTTCTAGTTTACGAGATATTCGAGTTTAAAGATTGGCATACAAAATATGCCTAAAAAAATTTTTTTTTGATGCCAACTTTGGGGGGTCTATCTCTCCTAGTTTACGAGATATTCGCATTTAAAGATTGGCATACAAAATATGCCTAAAAATATTTTTTTGATGCCAATTTTGGGGGGTCTATCTCTTCTAGTTTACGAGATATTCGTGTTTAAAGAATGGCATACAAAATATGCCTAAAAAATATTTTTTTGATGCCAACTTTGGGGGGTCTATCTCTTCTAGTTTACGAGATATTCGCATTTAAAGATTGGCATACAAAATATGCCTAAAAAATATTTTTTTTTATGCCAACTTTGGGGGGTCTATCTCTTCTAGTTTACGAGATATTCGCATTTAAAGATTGGCATACAAAATATGCCTAAAAAATATTTTTTTTGATGCCAACTTTGGGGGGTCTATCTCTTCTAGTTTACGAGATATTCGAGTTTAAAGATTGGCATACAAAATATGCCTAAAAAAATTTTTTTTTGATGCCAACTTTGGGGGGTCTATCTCTTCTAGTTTACGAGATATTCGCATTTAAAGATTGGCATACAAAATATGCCTAAAAAATTTTTTTTTTGATGCCAACTTTGGGGGGTCTATCTCTTCTAGTTTACGAGATATTCGCATTTAAAGATTGGCATACAAAATATGCCTAAAAAATATTTTTTTTTATGCCAACTTTGGGGGGTCTATCTCTCCTAGTTTACGAGATATTCGCATTTAAAGATTGGCATACAAAATATGCCTAAAAATATTTTTTTGATGCCAATTTTGGGGGGTCTATCTCTTCTAGTTTACGAGATATTCGTGTTTAAAGAATGGCATACAAAATATGCCTAAAAAATATTTTTTTGATGCCAACTTTGGGGGGTCTATCTCTTCTAGTTTACGAGATATTCGCATTTAAAGATTGGCATACAAAATATGCCTAAAAAATATTTTTTTTTATGCCAACTTTGGGGGGTCTATCTCTTCTAGTTTACGAGATATTCGCATTTAAAGATTGGCATACAAAATATGCCTAAAAAAATTTTTTTTTGATGCCAACTTTGGGGGGTCTATCTCTTCTAGTTTAGGAGATATTCGCATTTAAAGATTGGCATACAAAATATGCCTAAAAAATATTTTTTTGATGCCAACTTTGGGGGGTCTATCTCTTCTAGTTTACGAGATATTCACATTTAAAGATTGGCATACAAAATATGCCTAACAAATTTTTTTTTGATGCCAACTTTGGGGGGTCTATCTCTTCTAGTCTGTCATCTTCTAGAAATAAGACTTACCAAACAGGCTGGGATTGCGTTATCCAGTCACAATCGTCCCCAAGGGCTCCTCCTAAGTGAGCTAGAATGCTTATCTGCCTGGTTTCTGATGCCTTGGACCTCCTGATGTCATCTGACAAACTCCCACTGACCATCGTGGGAAAGCGAAGGACTTTGAAGTCTGAACATTCCCGAGAAGGCAGAGAGACATTATCCAAGAGCTGCCATTCCCAGTCATCGACCAATTTCTTGCTGAATTCGCATTCAAAATTCTCCAATTGGATTTCATGGTCAATCTGGAGGATTTGGCTGGGTTTAAAGAGGCCTATGAGGGCAATCATTAGTTCCATTCCTATTCCCTTGGCATATCCCATTGTGTTGATAAACCAGGGAATACTCTGGAATTCCTCCTTGCTGGAGATATCCTGCTGAAGATCGAGGACGCTATTGTAATACTTCGCGGGATCATTGGCCACATTGAGGTCTCCAAAGAGACGACTAGTCTCAGGCTGCTGCTCCATAAAGCATGCCATTCCGAGGATTGGACGATCCAGGAGCGTAGCAGACACTGTTTGTGGCAGGGAAATCTCAGGTTGACCAATATCGAGGTCAATCAGGAGGATTTTCCCGAACTTCTTTAAGTTTTTGTTAATCTGGTGCCGAATGAGGCTGGATTTCCCGACATTCTTCCCTCCAATTGTCATGATGCGACTATTTTCATCCACGGAGATCTCCTGCCATTTGGGATTCACCTGGAAATTGTTCCTGCTGCTGGAACTGAAGCGACACTGGAGGATGAATTCAGAAGAAGCGAAAGGTCTGGGTTTTCTGTAAGTGATCATATTGGGGAATACCCGATTGGCCGAATACTTCTCAACCATTTTTACACGATTGTTCGTGATCTTATTGAGCAGTAAAACTGCCTGGGACGGCTTCAAATTCTCCTCAATTTCTTTCAGGTCAGATTCGAAAAATATCTCTTTAAGGTATTTGTTGTCCTTCTCGAGGGATTTTCTCCAGTATTCCTCCGGATTTGACGGTTTTGGCGTAATGTTGACAGATGAGTACCCAATGGGAGCATTGGCAGTGACTCTTTCATTGAGATCGAGAGTGTATTCCAAAATAGAAGCCGCTCCGGCGACCAATTTAATGCTGAGATTTCCATGGAAACTGATGGTTTCTTTCAGGTGCAGGAGGACATGATAGGAATCAATGGCATTGTAGAACTTTACGTCCTCCTGGCTGTCATCTTCATCCCTCAAATCACTTGCTTCCAGATCAGGGATTTCTTCTGTATCTTCTTCTGGTTTTCCTGCGTCTTCCTTGTCTACTTCCATGGAAGCCTCGATATTAGTCACTTCTTCAGTTTCTTTGAACTTCAGGGAGTTGAGAGGACTCTCCTTGGAGGATTTCTTGGGGCAGGGAATGTGCTCATGTGAACAGTTTTTCGAACAAACAACTTTCTTCATTTTGGAAGCTTCAGGCTTTTTCTTAGCCGGTTTCCCATCCAGCTGAACACTTCCCGCCTGTATCACTGCCTTGCTAGTGTCCAGAGATTGATCCACTGTCTTCTGTGGCTGCCCTTCCTTCCTGATTTCCCCTTCATCAGAGAAATATTCAATAATTTCTGACACAGCTTCATCAGAAAATTGAACAGATTTCGGGATTTCTCTGTACTTTGCCTCTCCTTTCCTCAAAATCACATCATCATATTGATCTCCAGGAAAATACTCCACATCATCATCTGAGGAATCTTCCAAATCCTCAGAATCATCAGAATACAATGATTCTTCTTCCTCATTCTCGGAAAAATCAGTATCTGTGGAGAATTCTTCGTCAATTTCTTCATCACTGAAGCTGTCGTAGTCATCAGAGCTCGAGTACTGACTGTAATCATCTCCGGAAGAATCCAGAAATGTACCAAGAAATCTCTGATAGGGATCATCGAAGCAATTGTCTGAATCTCCTAAATTCTCCTTTGACACATCTTCACACACAGCAATCTCCAAAGATTTCTGACCCTTCTCGCCCTTCCCAGTCTTTCCCTTCTTTTTCTTCTTCTTCTGAACCTTCTCCGGAAGACGCTCTACCTCCTTTTCCGGACTGATGTTTGCTTTGACAAACTGACCTGGCTGAGTCGCTTTCTTCTTGATCTTCTTTGGCTTTGGTCCCTTCAATCCCTCTTTCTTCTGTCTCTTCATGGACCCAGCAAGGGTATCCTTAGAATCCTTGCTACCGGTTCCATTGACACCTTCCGGAACCGGTTTCTTAGGCATCTGATTTGTCTGATTCTGTTTCTCTTTCTTTAACTTCTTCCTCTGTTTCTTTTTGGAAAATTCTTGTGAAGGCTTCCCTTCAGACACCCCAGAAACCCCAGAAATACCAGGACTGCTTTCAAATTTGCCTTTTTTCTGTCCAAATCCATTCTTCACCTTGTTCTTCCCAGCTTTCTTAGCTTTCGCAGTAGGAGATTTGTTTCCCATCCCAAGGGCTTGGTTCTTATTCTTTTTCTTACCCATTGCTCAAAAAAACTCCTAGAGGAGTTGAATTTTCACTTCAACCACTTACTTCACAGGAAAAACACGAAAATACCACTGAAAATTAAGCAAAATTAACCACGTTTTTCTTCAGAACACGTGAAATACCGTACTGAGGACTTCCCCTCCGAATCAAGCTTCCTTTATTTTCCGCAAGAGAACTCTGATGTTTGTTTTGATTGGAGAAACGTGACCTTTTTGTGAAAAAATTTGCAAAAAATAGTGAATATCCAAGATTTTCTCGCATTTTCCATGAATGCCGTGATTGTTCTTTGTCATTTTTGTGAAGTTCACGGGCCTCTGGCAATCTTCTGCACGCAGACACTGCGAGAAACCCGCCTTAGTGATGTATTGTCCAGCAAAAAGGGTGATTCCCTGCAGAAAAAATGCTCAGCCTGCACTTCCTTGGGTGATTCTCTGGTCTTCATGACCAAGGATGAGGAGAGTCAGGCGAAATTTGTGAGTTCCCAGCAGCCAATCATCGGGGATGTGATTCCACTGGTCAAACAGGCAGCATTTCGCAGCCTGAGCTGTGAGGTGAGGGATCTAAAGAACGACAAGAACACCCAAAGATCATCCCAGAAAAGGTAAGTAAACCAGATATTCTCTTCCAGATCAACAGCAAGGAAGACGGGCTGGTTTTCTTCGGAGATGGATCTCGTGGTCATGTCCTCAGTCATACCTTCCAAATTCCCGACTCCAAAGCCAGGGGCTTCTACAGACTCTTCTCAATTCTCGTCCTGATGAAGGATAAATTATTCCTCCTGAACATTCAGCCCTTCCTCTCGCACAATCTGAGAAAAATCTCATCCCAACTCAAAGAATACGCCGATGCAGCAAATCCAGGAGATCAATCGAGACAGAGTGAGAAGGCTCAGAGACTCAATGAAGGAATGGGATTTTCCCAGCCTCGGCCACTCACTGAATTGACAGGAGAGAAGCACATTTTCGCCCACATTCACTCCCATTTCGCATGGATTCTCAGGGCAGGAGCCCAATATCTCAAGGAATCCGTGACAATTGGCAGTCCAATGGTGCCTCCGTGGCTGGGCAAGGATACCGAAGAGGGCTTCACCATGGTGCAGATTGACAAGGAAGAATGGCTGATGCGAAAACATGGAATGGATGAAGATGACGATGTACAAATTATCCGGGATTTCAGGAGGTTCAGCAGCGTCCTAGGGCACCATTTCTTCTCAATCTGCTACTGCGTACTGGTGGGTGTCCAAGTGATCATCAGAGGGCCATCTGGTGAGACTACCCGGATGGTAAAGTGCTTCAAAAAACTCCTGCCCAATTACCTTCATCGACTCATCCATGTCGATGCTCCCAAGTACCTTCCCCCTTCTGAATGTCGCATCCTGAGCGTTTCGCCCAGCATCACCATCCCTCAGCCTTGCAATACAATCTTCAGAGTGAATGTTCCCAGGGACCGAGACGATAAAATAACAGTGGAGTGGCCAGGAGAAGTTCCTGGAAAAAGTAAGTGCTATACTCAAATTCGTCACTTCGTCTCCTTTTCACTGCTTTACAACAATTTAAAAACGGCTTCCAAAAAATTACCGGTTGGAACCAATTAAAATATCCAAAAAGCAGGCAAGGGGCAACTCATAAGAATAAAAAATGTCTTATGTTTCTTGTTTCTCGAAACATCATGTCCTTTTCCCGTTTATGCTTCTGATATTAAGATGAGCAACTTTAACTAACATATGCAGAATTTTAATTCACAAATAGTGCATTTTTTCTTACTTTCCTTCTTATTGCTAGGCCATCCCACGGAACTAAATATAACGTGAAATTGTAGCAACAGAGAATGGCATTTTCCAATGATTTTAGAGAAGGTTATCCTCGTGCAATTATTATAATTTTTGTTCCATTTAAATTAAAAATATATTGTCCAAATGAAATACTTTTTGCTTTAGTAAAAATTTCCAAATTATTGCATTTAATTAACAATTAAAATTGTTTGGTTTACAATTATAGTAAGGTGGGCTAACTAGATCGTTTTCCGAAGAGTGCTATTTAAACGCTTGTTTTTGGACTGATGAAATTCCTTTTTACTTCTTCTTAATCCACAGAATTATTCACTGTTTCATTCAGAAACATAATATTAAAAAAAATTATCAAAAATATTAAAGAAAATTTATAAATAACCTTTGGATTTAAAATACTTTTTTCACAAGGAAAAAACAATAAATGTTTTCAATCAAACAGCTGTCAGTAACGAAAATATCAGTGAAGAACCCAGCTGGTACAAGAATGAAATGAGTCGATTACACTCACTTATTTAATGGATAAAAATATTATTTTTGCTTTTTCTCAAACTTGAATAGTTATATTATGTTACTGTAGTGACTATATTACGGAAATAAAAATAAAAATATTATTTTAAGTGGATTAGTCATAAACGATCCAGATAGCGAAGTGCCCCGATTAGCACACTTGACTGTAAAAACATATTTCTATGTTTATTTGATTCTTAAAAGCGTTTCTGCGTTCCTAAAAACGTTTGCTCCGTATGCTCTTTTCCAGAAATATTTCGATGTTCTGTATTTCTAGAAGCGAAGCCATGTCTCTAGACTAGAACATTTTTTTATGATTCCAGAAACATTTCTGCGTTTCTTGAAAAGTTTCCATGTTTCTTAGTAGCAATGTCGCATTTCTAAAAGCCCCTCTCTTTGTCTCTAACGGGATCTACACACTAGAAGCAATTTTCGTCAAAAATTGCCTTTTTTTAAATTCTGACGTTTCTGCGTACAAGATAGGGGAAATTTTCTTTAAAAATGTATTTTTTAAAGAAATTTCTCATAGTGTGTAGAGGCCATAAAATCAGAGGTAAAATTCTTGAACTGAACTAACTGGTTACTGTCTATTTAGTTTGTTGCGATTGCTTGTTTAATCGCAAATGTAGCCATAGCCAAGAAGACCATCTATCTCGTACAACACTCCATTTTGTATTATTCCGAGACACTTTCCCTTCTTTTAACTCTTTCCGGACCGCAGCATATGCTGCAAGACATTGTTTTTCACAGAACATTCATATGCTGCTTTGGGTACTCTCGTCCCAAAAGAGACGAAAGAGTTAAGCAGGGAAGCACAATTATCTTTATAACCAGTCACCAATCAAAAACTTCCCGGAGAGGTAATTCAAGTGACATATACCATTCGCGATCCGCGATTTTTTCGCGGATCTTTGCGAGACGCGAATTTCTTCGCGGATTTTCGTGGGCCGCGAAATTTTTCGCGGATTTTTGAAGAGCGTGTATTTTTTCGCGGACTTTCGCGGGACGCGATTTTTTTCATGGATTTCGTGTATTTTGTCGCGGATTTTCCCTGGGCGCGTATTTTTCGTGGGTAATGAATAACTTCGTGGATAATCACAGGTCGCTGACAGAGGTTCTAAACAGATGTAAAGTTGAGGCCTCTATCTCTCATAGTTTCCGAGATAATCGACTTTAAAGATTTTCAGACACTTTTATGCATTTCTCATCCAATCCGCGTTTGCCACAATCCAATTTTGCATAGAAGAAATCGTACCTCTATAAGCTAATCTAGGCTTATCACTGTCTTTTATACAGTACCACTCTCGCTCAATCGGCTCTTTTTCAATCGGGCGCAAGATTTTGTTGACAATTTTCACGTTTGATTTTAAAGCGTTCCACATTTCATGTACGGAGCGGAACTTTTTTTTGCAACTGACAAGACTTCTTTAAAAAAATGCTGAATAGAGCATTTAACTCTCTTGCGAGGTATGTATTTGACCTTGGCCGTTTTGATCATGTCTCCTCTTGGGCCGCCAAGATTCTGGGACGGGCATTGCTGGACCACTTTCAGTCTCGGGCTGTTGAGTTTATTCAGTCGCCTGTTATGGACAGGTCGACCGGCATATCTTGCGGAGTTGATTGAGCGCGGGCCGTCGGAGGGGTCTTCGTGTCTGTTCATTCCGAGATCGGTGGGTCGCATCCTGCATTGCTCTTTATTCGTTGGGGGAGTCATTTTTTTTAATGAACTCCCACGAACTCGTAAGCGGGAGCTTTTGAGTCGTTTTTCATCATTGATTGGGAGTGTTTAAGATCTGTTTTTCCTTTTTCGTTTTATTTTTCTTTTGTTCATTTGTATTTTTTTTCTTTTATTATGTACACTTGTATAAGAGGGCATGCCCTACTGTTTTATCAATAAATGTAAGATGTAAATGTAAAGCAAATTTGTTCAAAATCGCTGTAGTTCCTCTAATTTTTTCATGATTCTTTATATATTTGAGCGTTTTTTGTGGAAGTTACTATGATTTTGATGCCCAACTTTCTCGATAATTTGGATCACATTTTGCGCCATATGCCCGATTGAGAGAGTCTACTGTTTTTTTTTAGTGATAAATGTCTGGGAAACGGACTAAAAATTAAAACAGTTTAGTTTTTAGTATGAATGATAAGGTCAGCCCGGTTAGCCTTTATCTAAGAAGAGTACAAAGGAGTCTACACTCAGTCCCGGCATTAAGTCCTTCGGGATTATGCACCTGGCGGAATTATGCACATACGATTATGCAAAATTGCCTACCATTGGGAGTCAATTTATGAAATCACTTTTGAAATACACCTAAATGTATACTGACTGAGTGTAGTTTATCGAATTTTACAAGGACTTTCATGGATCTCTTGCAAAAACTTTTGAAGCTTTCCAAGGTTTTCCGAACATATTATTAAAATTTTCTTTCTGTGAAACGTTTTGTTTCTATATTTTCTCCATTTCCGAATTTATTATTATTATGTTTCGCGATGTTTTTCATGAGTTCTTTTAGTTTCAGTAATTTTTATTTTTGAAAATTTTCTTGGTTTCCTCGAAAATTGCTTCAATTATTTAAATTCGTAAAAATTTTTATTGGCTGTTCGATTTTCGCGAAACATAAAATAAAATGACACGGAATTTCCCGAATGAGTTACCCCTTTTGTCCTTATTTTTTTAGCACTTTTTTAGTCTGAAACCAAGATTACGTCAATAAGAATCCTACCTGCCATGAACTTGAGTTCATCTTTGGCTTCCTTTCAGCTCCGGATCTCCTGACTAAAGTCCTGAGGGCCTTTGAAGAGGAACAATTTACCGACGTTGTTCTCGAGAAACATCTGAGAGTCCTCATTGAAGAGTGGAACAAGTAAGAAAAACCTGAACTACCCTAAATGCATCCGGAAGACCATTAAAAGGATGTTTCTTTCAGTAAAATCAACTGCCTGAAGAAGATTCAGAACAGTCAGGATGTTAATCGAATCAAGAAGATCTTGAATGTTCAGCAGCAAGATGCCTTATTAGTAAATTATTGGTCGAATTATGCATGAGAGAAAAATAAATTGTTATCTGTCCAGAAACTTTGTATTCTGAAATTCCGGAGCATCAGCCACAGATTTTTCTTTACTTCTTGTATCCGCAACCGCGTCTGCGACCACGAGCGCGTTCGAACTTGCGTCCCTTGGAGCGCACGTACGGCCTGGTGTGGGAGTGTGGGACTCCAGGAGCCTTACCGAAGTGCTTATGGGCGGTACGAGCTGTACGCTTACCCTGGAGAAGGATCGTGTTCTTCCCAGTTGGGGCCAGGAGAGCCAGCTGATCGAAAGTCAGCACCTCGCCACCTTGGGCAAGGATCCTAGCACGGGCTGAAGCAGTGACGTGCAGGGCACAGAGACGCACCTTGGGGATGGTCAGCACGCGCTTGTCATCAGTGACGGAGCCAACAACAACAGCAATGCTCTCGGGTCTCTTGCTGTCCTGCAAGAAGCGCACAACACGCTGCAGGGAAATTGGTGGACGATTGGTCCTGCTCATGAAGAGGCGGCGAAGGATGATTTTGTTGAATTTCTTATGGGTACGACGGTACAGGAATCTGTAGAGCTGCAAAATGACAACATAACCTCAATTAATTTCCTGCTCTTGAATTTCAAGGAAAATCACAAATATCTCATTGAACTTCCATTCAGTAGATGCATTGGCATCCCAGGAAGCCACATAATCATCAATTTTGTCCTTACCTTGACCAGCAACCTCAGGTAAACGTCCTGAGATTTAGGCTCCAGGCGGCGAGTTTTCCTGTCATATCTATGACAAATATCGATACCCTGCAAGACAAACAAATACATTAATCCATGGCAAGATCCTCAAACCATCATTTAACACTCTGAATTCACTTAAAACTCCACTAACCATTTTGTATTTTCACGAAAACACAATCAGCGATCCACGTTTTCTTGCACCGCGATTGGAAAAGAAATGGCCACCGGAACTCACATTTGACAACACAAATTTGGGGTTGCCCAACGAAAAAGTCTTTCGACGAGATTATGAAATTTTGAATTTCCAACGGTCGTTAAATAAAAACTAACTTTGGATTCTTAGATTTTTCAAAAAAATAATTTTATTCACTTTGATCCCCTAGCTCTCATCATACCAATCCCTAAAGCGTTCCACTGCATCCTGCCACCTTTGAAATTTACTTTTAGCCCTCTCAAAGTGATCAGGTTGTGGATGGAATACCCTTTCAACAATCCTCTTCCTGACCAATTCCTCCCGTTTCTTGAAGACTCCAACATTCAATCCTGCAAGAAAGGCCGTTCCTAGCACAGAGAGCTCAGCATTATCTGCCCTCTCTACCTCCAAACCAGTCAAATTGGCCAGAAGTTGGCAGACAAAGTCATTCCTGGACACGCCTCCATCAACACGGATGATGGAGAACTTGAAATCAGTCTCTTCCATAGTGCAAATGTACAATTGAGCCACACGATACGCAATACTCTCCAACAGGGCTCTCACGATGTGGGATTTTGTCGTAGTAGGACGAATACCAATGACTCCAGTAGCAGCTTTGGCATCGTTCATTGGAGCCTGGAGAAAACATCTTCAATCATCAAACATTTACAACTTGTAATAAAATATTCCACCCACCCCGAGTCCACTAAAAGCCGGAATGAAGAAGATCTCTTCGGAATCATCCACAGAATAAGCCATTTCTGAGGAGCAGGATGGATCAGTGAACAGTCCAAAGTCAATGCCCCAACGAATCAAGGAGCCCGTGTCACTGCTTTGTCCCTCAACGCAGTAAACTACTTCCCTGGAGTTTGTTTCCTGATTGAAGACTCTCCAAGCCACAAGAGGATACAATCCATAGATCGATGCATTGCACAGACTTCCTGTATTTAAATTCATAAAGCTTCCAGTGCCCAAAGTCACCTTGACGTCGCCTTTCTGGAAACAACAGGAGCCCCACATGGAAGCTGATTGATCAGCAATCTGGGAATGATCATTAAGAGTAGGAATAAAGGTAAGTCAATTCTTGAATATATACTAAAAATCCTAAAAATATTATTATTATTCAATTCAGAATTTTAAATTGAAACAGAAAAGTTGTAGAATGTCGTAACTGTGTTATCACACTTGCATATTAAAATTTTAATGTGATTCACATTAATTGTCGCTGGTGAGAGTCCAAATGTGTAATTTGTGTGTTTGAATCATTTTATATTCAAAATTTGATCTATTTGTTGATAAAAAGGTAGACTTGGCCTGCAAAATTTGATATAAATTGATTTATAGCATTAATGCGAAAAATTAATGCGATTTTCTCTTTAATTTTTTAATGTGAAAAATATTTATGCTTTAGGTAAATTTAAACTTATTTTTTCAGGCCAAGTCCACTTCTTTATCAATAAATAGAAAAACCCCAAATATTAAGTAAACCCCTAAATATTAAGAAACTCTTTTTCCTTTGGCCAATACCCTGCTGATACCCGAGAGAGCAATAATCCTTCGATTTTGAGATATTTTTATCAATAATTTTTATTTTCCTGCAAAAATGCATTGCAAAAACACTGAGAGAAATCCGAAAAAGTCAAAATAACATTCCTGAAATGTTAATTTTACCCTGCAGTATCGATCCGAAATCGGTGTAAATATTACCCTTTTTAGGTGTATTATGGGTTAAAGTTACCCTTTTTCATGTTGATTTTACCCTCAAAAGGTGTAAAATTAACATTAAAAAATGTTGATATATTTTTACACCTAAAAAGTGTTAAAGTTATGAGGAAAAAAAGTTAATCGTAGCCTCTTTTTCTGAGTGCATAAATCGTTAAGAAAATTCATGCAGTGATCTACTTAAAGACAAACAGATTACAGCCACTGATTTTAGCTGATCAGCCAATCATGGAAACGGATCGGCGCGATAAGTCGAGCATGGGAACTAATGGAAACTAATTTACGCGATGACCAAATCATGAAGATTGATCGCTGCGAGGAATCGATCATGGAGACTAATCGGAGCTAATTAGCCAATCATGGAAACTGATTTGATAAACGCGATCAGACTATCCTGGAAACTGATTGGAGCTGATCAGCCAATAATAGAATCTGATCGGCGCAATGAGTCGATAGAATAGAATCTGAGCCGATCATTAAGATCGATGCGTTGATCAGCCAAATATGGAAACAGATCAGTGCGATAAGACGATCATAGAGACCGCTCGGAGCCGACCAGCCAATCATGAAGATTGATCGTCGCAATGATTCGCTCAAGTAGACTGATCTGATCGGCACGACGAGCTGATCAGCCAATCATGGAAACAGATCGGCGCGATGAGTCGATCATGGGGACTGATCAGCACGATCAGACGATCATAGAGATAGAGACTGATTAAAACCGATCCGACAATTATGGAAAAAATTTAGCGCGATGAACCAATCACGAAGACTGATCGCCACGATCAGACGATCATGGAGACTGATTGAAGCTGATCAGCCAATCATGAAAACAGATCGACAAATCATTAGATATTTTGGACACAAAGATCCACTTCAGAACTGTTCTAGCTTTTCTTGAAGAAAATTGCGATTAAGCTTTGCCAACAAGATTTTTCTTTAAAAAAAATGCCGAAAAATAATTCAAAAAATAGAATTGAAAATGCTTTATAATTCCCTCACTGAGAAAAAAACAGGGGTACGATTAACTTTTTTTCCTTATAACTTTAACACTTTTTAGGTGTAAAAATATATCAACATTTTTTAATCTTAATTTTAATTTTTAAGGTTTTTTTCATTTAAAATTTAATTTAAAAAAAAAAACCTAAAATTTAAAAAATTTTAATTTTTAAATTTTAAGGGTAAAAATAACATGATAAAGGGTAACTTTAAACCCTGATACACCTAAAAAGGGTAATATTTACACCGATTTTTGGATCAATACTGCAGGGTAAAATTAACATTTCCGGAATGTTATTTTAACTTTTTTCAAATTTCTCTCACTCAGTGCTTACAATTCAAGAACTTATAAATTTCTTTCAAAAATGTTTTTTATAACAAGTTTATAGTGTCGCCCTTCTTGAGGCACTGCTCACAATTAGTCCTATGCGAGCTCGTCATAAGCTCGCTCTCTGTTCCTCCCCGGCCACCTAAGAGTAATAAAGTAGTTAACAGGCCAACCCAACAAAAGTCTTTCTCTCGCCAGATATATCAAAAAATTCGCCAAGAAATTTAATGAGCGATTTTGATTATTCTGTGGCAAATGTGGAGAGCTTGAGAGATTCCCTTAAAGCTCTTCTAAGACAACATTGTAGCTTTCTTTCAGAAAAGTTTATCAAAAGCTTGCCCAAAGTTGTTCCAAAGATCCATCGTTTTTTAACATTTAGACTTTGTGCTACTTTCTTTAAAAAAATCACCATACAGTAGACTCTCGCTCAATCGGCTCTTTTTCAATCGGGCGCAAAATTTTGTTGACAATTTTCACGTTTGATTTTAAAGCAAATTTGTTCAAATTCACTGTAGTTCCTCTTGTTTTATTATGATTCTTTATATTTGAGGGCTTTTTGTGGAATTTACAATGATTTTGATGTCCAAATCTCTCGATAATTTGGATGATAACATTTTTCCCCATATGCCCGAGTGAGAGAGAGTCTACTGTAAATCCATTTTCAATCCAAATCAAATGAATTTTAACTCTTTGAAAAGCTCATAAGAATCTACAAAAGACATTTCAGATCAGTAAAGGCACTTTTTGGGTTAAAATGCTTTAAGATGAGCTAAATATTAGCGTTCTTAAATTATTTTTTGGTGTTTTACTTTTTTTATAAATCGTGTACGGGGGAGGGGGTAACGGCACCTCTTTGCTCTCTCTTCGGTACGTCCTTGTCTCCTACACACCTATATAAATTTTATGAAATCGAAATTCCCACCTCTTTCTTCTTTCTCCATATCGTTTTGCATAATGTCTAACCTGCTCTTTCGCACTCAAAATTGGATTGAACTAAATTGAATTTGGTGTGATGTTTGAAAGAAGAAGAAGAGTGCGAAAGAGTAGGATAGGTATATACAAAGGTTTTAAGACAGAAAAGGATAAGAATTTTGATTTCATGAAATTTTCCTGATCTAAAAGTTGTACCAAAGCCACTAAAACAAAAATATCAAGTTGTTTATTATGGCTCCGGCACACCTTTTTGGATCAGGAGAATTTCATTCAGTCGAAATTCACATCCCTTTGTTTCTCACACGTTTTGCATATGCCTGTCTCTCTCTTTCGGAGTCTTTTTCTTCATTTCAACATCAGACCAATTTAAATTTAGTTCAATCAAATTTGGAGTGCGAAAGAATAAGATAGACATATACAAAACGTATGAGAAAGAAAGGGATGTGAATTTTGATTTCATGGAATTTTCCTGATCTAAAAAGTTCGCTAGAGCCATTATGGAGCAAAAATCAAATGACCTAAAAATATATCATTAACTGATTTTCTTTGCTTTGTCTTCCTAACCAGCTTTACTAGCAGTACTTTACACCAATTTCTTTTTTTTTTTGTATAAAAGATAAAACGTAGATAAGAAGAAAATTTTGTTTTTTGTTCAGAATCTCAGAAATCTGAATTTTATTAGGTATGTTACGTGATTTGTTTCTATCGGGCATTTAAGTACTAATAACAAAACATCTAAAGTCTGCCTTAATTAATCGGTTTATCGCCCCTAATCTGAAAAAAAAGTTTTATTAAGTAGACAAATCTCGTTAAAATTTTGTAAACATGTTGTTCACCAATTTAACACATTTTTTTTTGGCGAGAAAAAACATCTATTTGACAAATTGTTAGCAACGTTAACAAGAACCAGTTGACCGCAGATTTCACAAAACTTTTATTCAGAGTAGTTTTGATGATCTTATTTGTATAATTCGTGTTTTAAAAAGTTTTTGTAGGTTCTATAACAGGTTCAAGAACATCATTTTATAAATATTAAGTGCAAATTTTCAACAAAAAAAAATGTAAAATGCCAATCGTATTGTCAAAAGCCATTTGGGGGAAAGTATTCTCCTTTCGAACGTTCATGCCTTCGAATAATGTAAATTTCTTTAAGTTTTTCTAAGGGATTTACAAATAATTATCACGTAATTGTCAATAATTGATGATAAGTTAGCTAATATTTAATAGAAATATGTAAGTCTTTTAGGGAAAATAAAAGAAAATTTACATTATTCAATGCATTCTGGCATGAACGTTCGAAGGGAGAGCACTTTCCCCTACTTTCGTCGATTTCTCTGATTGGTTAACTCTTTCGTCTCTTTTGGGACTCTGAGTACCCAAAGCAGCATATGAATGTTCTGTGAAAAACAGTGTTTTTTAATTATTCAGAACTGATAAAAATCCTATTCTTGTGCATTTTTATTATCAAATTATTATTTATTATCAAAAGAATTGAATTTTTCTCAGTTCTGAATAATTAAAAAACACTGTTTTTCACTGAATATTCATATGCTGCTTTGGGTACTCAGAGTCCCAAAAGAGACGAAAGAGTTAAACCTAAAAGCTTTGATTTTCATAAAGCTCTAACTCTGACCAATCAGAGAAAGCATAAGGACTAAAATATTTAATGAGAAATTAATTGTATTAATATAAAATTTCATGTGAATAATGCTTTATTGGCCAAATTTAATTTTTTATTAACTGAAAAAATGCTTTCCGTTTTACATTACTTTTATGTTCGTTCCTAAATCGATTAAATGCCTTCTCATTGTACTCTGAAAGGGGAAAGCGCATTGCCTTCGGACGAAGCTTCGAACAATTTATTCTTTTCAATATGTTTTTAATAAGTTTGACCCATTATAATATTTTATTTTAATAGCTAGTTCGATGCTACAAATTTCCTGGAAAGGGTCATTGTTCAAATCGGTCAAATCCATTAGGAACATAGAGAAAAGCTTTGAGTTGTTCGAAAGTAGCGAGCTTTCCCCTACTTGCTTTTAGTATAAAATTGACCCAAAAATTGCAGATTATTTTTTTTGAGTGCCAATTGAGGGTCAAAAGAACAATATAATTATATATCATTTCATTTTTGGGATGGCCAAAAGCATTTCCGACAATCTTTTCATTTTAATTGACCTAACATTTTGCCATGTGCAGATATGAATATTACCCGGAAGCTTCGTAAGAGCCATTTCTCACATTCAAGGACATCATTCTGCACTTTTTATCTCTCAATCTCCAAATGTGCCGGCGCAAAAGCATTAAAATTTTGCAAATAAAATAAAAAGTTTCTCTCTCAAGGTTATTTTTGGATTTTTTTTATTGCGAACTTACCGAGCATCCAATTTTGATTTCACTCCCAAAAACTGACTTGTCTATCACGCCAAAGTCATGGGAATTGTCCACGACTCTGGGCATCATGTCAGCAGAAATGCCATACAGGGAGAATGACCATTCAGCCCAATTGAGCTGAAAGGGGTCATAGAGTCCAGTGGCAGAGGCATTGGTGACATCCGTAATGTGATCAATTGACTGTTTATTTGCACCATTGAGACCTTGCTGGAATTTGTGCAGCAGCCACGTATCAATGGTGCCGAACAATGCACTTTTATTTTGGATGGCCTTCCGCAAATCATCATTGTGGCGAATCATCCAGGCTAAGCGTACAGTCACCTGGCTGTTCATGAACTTCATTACACTGCCTGCCAGGAAGCGTTTATTCCTCGTGATTAAATATAAAAATCTTGTGATGTTCTGGAAGGATTTTAAGAGAATATTCTCATTCCATTTTTTCACCAATTCTTTAGCCCTCAAATCATTCCACACGATAAAATTGTGGAAGTATTTGCCAGTTTCTCTGTCCCATGTGATAAAAGTACTTCGCTGAGTGGTTATTCCCAAACACTCAAGTTGTTCTGGAGCCACTTTAGCGCCATCCAGGGCATTTTTTATCACATTGACTATACTTGTCCAGAAGCCATTTGGTTCTATTTCGATATATCCAACTTTGGGATAAATTAGTTGAACCTAGAGATCAATTAGCAAATCAAAATTAAGCTTTGAGCGGAAAAATCAAGGGGTAACTCATTGTAGAAAAATATACCCTTCCGTGTTTCTATAAACACGGACGCGGCTAGAAACAGTGGCCAAAAGCCTATAGAAACACAAAGAACACATTAAAGAAATCACAAAGACGGATTCAAAAGGCACGGAAACATTTAAAAGATGAAAAAAGTTTTCTAGGAAAGAAAGACATTCAAAAAACAGAGAACCGCGTTCAAACAATATGTAAGAATTTCTAGAAACACATAAATAATTCCAGAAAGGCTATAATAGATATAAGATATCAGAAAATGTTTTTAGAAACATGGTAACGTTTGCAAGAAATGTTTTTAGGATCACAGAAACGTTTCTAGAAACACAAATACTATTATAGAAACGGTGAAATAGATCCAAGGAGTAGACCTAATTTAAGAAACACGGAAATGACGGAAGTGCTTTTAAAAATCACGGTTATGAATTAAAGGGGCGCGGAAACAATTTTAGAAACACAGTGGCGAATTCAAGAAACACAGAAAGGTTTTTAAAAATACGGACACATAATCAAAATCACGAAAATTATTGCTAGAAACGCAAAAACAATTCTGTTTCTAAAAACGGTGAAATGCATACAAGAAACAGAAGAACTTATTTAAGAAACATCAAAACGTTGAAACAGTTCTAGAAATACAGAAACGCTTTATGAAAATACAGACACGCAGGACACGCATATAAAAATATAAAAATATTTCTAGAAACGCAAAAACGTTAATTGAATTACTACAACATTTATAAATGTCAAAACTCATTAAAAAACACGAACGCTTCTCCAAAAATACGTAAACGTGCGTAAACTATAACGCTGAAATATTTATATTCATTTCAAGCGGGGAAATTCATTTTAGAAGCGTGGTAACGCAGTCAAGGTATACAGAAAGACTTTTAGAAAGAAGGTAATAATTCTAGAAATGTTGATATATTTCTAGAAACACGGCAATGTTACTAGAAACTTGGTAATAATTCTAGAAACATTTATCTATTTCCAGGAACATGACAGATATTCCTTTAACAATTATTGAAACGCTAGGATATTTCTAGAAATTTTGAAACGCATTAAAAAAAACTGATCTTTTTGGAGTTCGAGCAGTTAAAACACGGACAATTCTCCAAAAAAATGTAAATTGGAGCATTGAAATATTTATAAAACATGAAAATTCATTAAAAAAAAAGAAACAAACACATTAACGTAGTCAAAGTATAGAATGGTTTCTAGAAACTAGATAATAATTCTATAAGCATTACAAAGTTTCTTGAAATACTGTAATAATTCTAGAAATATTGATACATTTCTAGGATAATGATAACATTTCAAGTGATTCCCAACCCACAATTTAACCCAAATAGAGACAGGAAAAAATTCCTGCCTCCACCCAGGCTTTCGCAATCTAGGCGAATTCTCTACCAACTGAGCTATGGGGGCACTGGCTCTGGTTGTCTTTGCCACTGATCTCAATCAATTGCCATATGCATTCCAACTCGTTTTCGACTCACTATGAGCCTGATACCATTTCTCAGGTACCGCCTAGATTGCGAAAGGCCCCCAGTTCAAGCCTGGGTAGAGGCAGGAATTTTTTCCTGTCTCTATTTGGGTTAAATTGTGGGTTGGGATTCACTTGTTCTGATTGTCCCTCTCTGTGCACAAACACAAAATTTCTTGGGATTACGTACCAAGCGAACAGAAGTCTGTTCAACCACTTTCATGATAACATTTCAAGAAACATTGATCCATTCCTAGAAAAAAGACAACGTTTCTGGTGGAAACACGTTAATAATTCTAGAAACAGTGCCAGTGATGTATTTCTATAAACACAAAAAGGTTTATAGAAAAAATGGATTCATTTCTAGAAGTATGACAACGTTTCCAGAAGCGCAATAATAACTCTAAAAACATGACAACATCCCTGGAAACAGTGTAGTAGTTCTAGAAATATTGATACATTTTGAGGAACATGAAAACATTTCTAGAAACATTCATTCCTAATGGTATCTACACACTAGAAGCAAATTTTAGCCAAAATTGTCTTTAAAAAAAAAATTCTTACGTTTTTGCCTACAAGGATAGGGGAAATTTTCTTTAAAAAGGCATTTTTTAAAGAAATTTCTACTAGTGTGTAGATGCTATAACAGAAAACGTTTCTGGAAAAACGGTAATAATTCTAGAAATATTGATTTATTTTTAGAAACCTGACAATGTTTCTGGAAAGGTGACAGTGCATTTAAAAGCATGAAAACGATAAAAATCTTTGAAACACGAAAATATTATTCAACTCTAGAAACGCTGGTACATTTTAGAAGCCCGAAAATGTTTCTAGAAACGTGACAACGCGTTGAAAAGACATGGAAACGTTTCTCTCAATACTAAATGCAGATCAAAGAAATCCGGAAATATTTCTAAAAGCACGAAAACCATTATAAAGAAATCTTAGAACGCTGAAACATTTTAAGAAATGCAGAAACCGTAGAAACGATTCTAAATTGAAAATAAATTAAGAATTTTAAAAACATGTTAAAATTACTTAGATTTTTCAACACGCAGAAACATAAACTACGAAAAGTATCCTTGTTTTTCGTGTTTCTAGAAACAGAAATCATGTGTAATTATTTTTATATTATGAGTTACCCCTTGGAAAGAATTCAAAATTTTAACAACAAAAATATACCTGCTCACTGGCCATGCCGCAGATTTGGAGAGAATGATTGAAGATCATACATCTCAGGGTCGTAGTTCCGATATCTAGGGCCCCAATGAATTTTTCTTTTTCGCCCATTGTCCTTGATTGTGTCTTGTAGACTCACTGAACAAATTATAATTAAATTCTTCAACTCCCTTCGTGTTTGATGCACAGTCTTGAATTCATTTTACTAATCAGACTGTAAAGTACTCTTCTCGTATAACACTCTCTTGTCTCTTGTTCCAAAACACTGATTACGTTTTATCTTTCACTCACAGTCATTATCACACAAATGGGAACCTTTGAACCACGCGAAAGAATTTTTTTCAAAAAAAAAAAATACTCAAGAGAGAGAACGATAAAACGACATTTCACTTTGTCTCTTGAAAGCTTGCAGCACTAAAATAAAAATTAATGTTTCTTGCTTATTATTTAAAAAAAATAAATAAAACACAACATTCACTCAGCGAATCTTAGGCGCAACTGAGGAAAGAACAATAAGTACACACAGCTACAAGGAAAACACCAACATATCACCCATTCATTTAACTGGCTGAGTAAATTGGATGTAGCGTAAAATTCTCAATGCTGCCAGACTGTTTTGTACATTACACTAGATCCCGGCATTATGCACATTTTCGGGACCGAAAAAAACGCGCGAAATGGCATTATGCATCGAGAAAATTTGCATACCTACAGGGGCTTTCTTTTGAATAAATTTACCGTTGAACGAATTTCGCGCAGATTAAAAGTCGATAAAAGTAGTTCAAACAAAAGATTCAAATGTTTCAACTAATTCAACAATATAAATGCATTAACAAACAGTACATGGCCAGAGTTCTTCAATAAATGGTTAGAATAATAAAAAAAAAATACTTTAAAAAAAGAAATTAAAATTTTGTTCTGAAAAAGTAGCAAAATGTTTTCAAATTTCCCGCGTCGCACCATAGTATGCATTCAGGCGTATTTCAAAAATGATTTCATAAATTGACTCCCGATGGTAGGCAAATTTGCATAATTGTGTGTGCATAATTCCGTCAGGTGCATAATCCCGAAGGACTTAATGCCGGGACTGAGTGTATTGAACTCCCTCAGCATTCATCAATATTAATGAGCGTGAGACAGAGAGAATAGAATTCGCTGGATAATTTGCTAACACTCTCTAATTTGTTTTTATTCCCATTTAATTCTAAAAAGCCCCAGAGATTTTGCAATCATAATGACGTCACTGATAACAAGTGTCAGTAATATTCACCACATTCTTTGGACGAATTTGATTTCGTGAGAGTCTTCTTGGGCGATGACGGTTGCTTCCTCGTGGTGCGACTCCCGCTGTTTGGGCCTTGGAACGTGATGCATGTCTTGTCCAGAAATTCAATTAAATCCTGAAAATCAGTCAAAAACGCTAAAATTACCAAAATATCACGTTAATGTTGCCGGAACATTGAGATAGGTCACTGAATCAAATTTATTTGAACAACTTGGGAAGAAGTCACTGAATCACCTTGCTGAATATTAAAAAGTTTGCATAAAGTTTATTGGCAAAAACATTAAGAACGATGCGAAGGTCATTAAAAATTTGGATGTAGGAACAATCTCTTTTTTCAAAAAGTATACTATAATTTAAATACGGGATGGTGGGGCAATATTAATTACGATTTTATTTATTTTTTTTTTCAAGTAAAAAAAATAGATTTGATCAATTTATTAAATTCTGTGAAAAAATGTAAATGGGCATTTATACAATTAGTATTTTTTGACAGTTGTTTTGCTCTAGAACAAGTGGTAAAAAATCAAATTTGGTCAACAAAAAGCAAATCAAATTTTATCGCTACCAAGGCTTGAACTTAAACATTTTAGTCAACAGTTTGTCCAGTAAAAAATTCGAAATATAAATATAATTTAGCATTCTAGGCAAAAAAAATTTTACTTTGATCACTATAACTCAAAATTGATTATAAATCACTTTAAATCATGATAAATATCAAGCAAGATGACCTAATTTTCCTTTTGTTAAGAAAAATTTCACTACTTTTATGCATTAATGACTCTGACACACCTTTTAGATCGGTAAAATTTCATTAAATTAATATTCGCGTCCCTTTCTTTCTCAAACGATTTGCATAAAATTGAACTAAATTTAATTTGGTTTGATGTTCAAAATAAGAAGAAGAGTGCGAAAGAATAGGACAGACATATGCTAAACTTCTAAAAAGGAAAGAGAAGTGAATTTTGACTTTATGAATTTTTCCTGAGGTGTGGCGGAGCCAAGACCGAAAAAATAATTTATTGCTTATGCTTTTAAAGGTAAAACACAAATTACCAAAATAAAATTAAATTTGGAAAGATTATTGGTCAGTAAATAAGCAAAATTGGAAAGTAAAAAATTTAAATTAGCCAAGAAACAATTAAAAATGGTCAGTAAAAAATCAAATTTGGTCAGAAATGGCTCCAGCACACCTTTAAGATCGAGAAAATTAAATGAAAGAAAATTTTACATCCCGTTCTGTTTGAGAAGTTTTGCATATTTCTGTCACACTTCTTCTTCTTTTGAACTTCAAAACAATTCAATAATTTAATCCATTTTTGAGAAAGAAAAGGATATGAATTTTAATTTCATGAAATTTTCTGATTTAAAAGATCTGTCGAAGTCCTAATGCCTGCAACACATCTTTTATGTCGGTAAAATTTCATGAAATCAAAATTCGCGTTCATTTATTTTCCAAAATATTTGAATAAGTCTATTCTATTCTTTCGGTCTCAAAATTGGTTTCTTTTTCAAACTTTTTACAGAAAATCCTGAATCCCGAAAATCCTGAACGCCAATATCCCGAAAGGGCTAAAATCCCGAAAGCCAAAATCCCGAACGGCAAAATCCTGAAAGCCAAAATGCCGAAAGAACCTAAATTTCGAAAGCCAAAATTCCGAACGCCAAAATCCCGAAAGGGCCACAATCCCAAAAGTCAAAATCCTGAAAGCCAAAATTCCGAAATATCGAAATCCCAAAAGGGCTAAAATCCCGCAAGCTAAAATCCCGAACGCCAAAATCCCAAAAGGGCCAAAATCCCGAACGCCAAAATCCTGAAAGGAAATATCCCGACAGGGCCAATATTCTGAAACCCAAAATCCCGGATGTTCAAAATTCTGAAAGAAATAAAATTATATGGAGGATAATGTTTAGATTAATTTCCCAAGACACAGAAAAGAATTTTTTTTTAAGAATTCGGGATTTTGTCTTTCGGGATTTTGACCAATTCGGAATTTTGGCTTTCGAGATTTTGGCTTTCGGAATTTTGGCTTTCGGGATTTTAACAGGGACCCGAATGCAAACATATGCTTCATATAGATCAACATCAACATTATCATAAAAATATTCCTTCCCAAGAAGCAAGATGGTCATACAACCTGAGAAAGAGTTTTCCATCATTTTCCTCTGGAGGTTGTTTACTGATTCTAAGACGGCGGTGGTAGCTATTACACAAACATTGAATTCTTTGAAAAACTGTATCTGTTGTCAAACTTTTGCTTTCAAGAGCACTAGCTCAAAAGCAGTATGTAATAATTTCTATTTAAAAATATTACATTTCCCACTTATTATTATTACAAAGTCAAACATGCCTATATAACTGTCCCGCCCTCCCCTATAGCTTTAAAATGACTTTTGCATCTCTTTGACGATTTTTTAAATCTGCTTTGAAGGAGGTAGTCCAGGCGGAAATTATGTCCATATATGCCATTGACCCAATTTCATTAAAAGAAACACCGTTTTTCAAGGTCAAAGGGTCATCAAATGGGTCAAACCGTCAAACGTTAAACCGTTATATAGAATTTCTACCTCGGTCTATTTTATATTTTTTCTGTCTAATCTAAATCAATTATAAATCAGTGCAGATTGACCAAATGTCGAATCTTCAGTTCGAGCACTAATAATTTTCCTTAATTATTTTTCAATTTAAATATTCAATTAAAAAAAAACTAAGCTCTTTTAAAATTCTTTCACGATTGTTCCGTTCTGTCCATGGTAAGATCCTAAACGTAATACGGGCTTCAGACCTAAGACTTAGCCATATGGCTTAACTGGTCTAATTTTTAAACAATCAAGATTTTTTTGAAAAATTTGACTTAGTATTGGATTATTAAGGACAATGACCTATTACATTCTGAAAGAGCAATAAAATTGATTGATATTTAGGATTTTGAGGCCGTTGGGAACTGGGCTAAACCTCCAGTCTAAAGACTGCTTAACTCTTTCGTCTCCTTTGGGACTCTGGGTACCCATGGAAAATTTTTTTTTGCACTATTTAGAATCGATAAAAATCCGATTCTTGTGGATGATTACAAACTATAAGGATGTCCAAATCTAGGATATTTTTTGCAGGATCTCAATTAAGGGTCTCAGCTAAATGGGTTTATCATCCAAAATCTCTCAAATAAGTTACTTACATTATTCTCGTATTTGATCCCTATTCCTTTGAAATGCGCATTGATGAGTTCTAAAGATACTGGCTGATACTGCAGGATCTTCTCATGAATATCCCTGTTGCACTGCAAGAAGTTGTAGAAGGCAATGTGAAGGGGAAGTGCGCAAGTTGGGATTTTCTTTCTCGGAGGACATGGAAGGATGCACTTTTTTGCCTCAATATCCCCGAGAAAATCATCTCTGCAGACCATATCAAAATTCTCTGGGACAATTTCTTTTCCTGGCACTTCCTGTTGCTCTGTGTTGGCATCGATTAGGCCATATTTGGACTTCAATTGGAACATTGGGTCCTCGATCTGAATGAAAGGATGCAGTTGATTGTAAATGTGCTCCAAGAGTATTCTGGCCTTTCGTCCTTTGATGGCTTTCAAGCCGTACTTCCTGAGTTCCTGCTGGATTTCTTCATTGGTCATTGCATTGTAGTTTGGAGGAGGTGTAACTGCTCTCCTCTTGACCACTGAGATATCCTCGTTTCTTAGAGACTCTGTGACAAAAGTCAGTTCGTTTTTGTCCACAGGAGGATCATTTGGAGGAGTATCCTGGATTATTTCATCTGTCAGAAGGGAACTGATATTGCTTTGCAGGGAGAGTGGGATGTTGTTTTCCGGAGGGACTTCTGGTTCATCTGGTTGCTGATGGATTTCACTGAAACTTCCATTCTGGCAGAAAATGAAGCCATCGGAAATTGATTTCTTCGCAAGATGCTTAGTTTCCTGATGATCATCCAATATTTTATTGATGCTCTGATTGATCTCCTGCTCATCGTCACTTTCAATCACTATAACAGATTCCTGCAGCATGCAATTGTCGACGTCCAGGAAGCTCTTTGAGTTGGTTTTATGCAGGCTGGAAGCGCTTGAAGATGAATTTTCTTTTGTTGAATTGTTTTCCGGGGAAAGTAAGGTTTTCTGAGGGGTGTCTTTTTCACTAGCCATTTCCTCATCACTGGATATTTCTATGGAATCATTCTCAGGATTTGCAATCTGCAGAGTACTCTCATCACTCTCCAAGATGTCAGGAGTTGTTGATCTTCTGGGAGTTGGAAATGAGACAGATTTTGACAGATTTTTTCCTTGTATTTCTTGAGGAAGATTTTCGTTTTCATTCGCTTCAGGGAGATCTGTTCCTTCTAGCTCTCCTGGAAGGTTTTCTATTAATTTTTTAGGGAGATCTTGTCCTTCTTGCTCGTCAGGAAGATCTTTTTCCTCTTCAGGAAGATCTTTTTCACGAAGACGACGAAGATCGTGCTCTTCTTGAAGATCTTCATCATCAACCTTTTCAGACAGATCTTTTCCTTTCAGCTCCCCAGGAGGGTTTTCTTTCTCCTCTTCAGGAAGATCTTCGCTTTCTGGCTCTCCAGGAAGATCTTTTTCCTCTCCAGGAAGATCTTTTTCACGAAGACGACGAAGATCGTGCTCTTCTTCAAGAAGATTTTCACCATCAACCTCTTCAGGCAGATCTTTTCCTTTCAGCTCCCCGGAAGGGTTTTCTTTCTCCTCTTTAGGAAGATCTTTTCTTTCTAGCTCTCCAGGAAGGCTTCCTTTTTCCTCTGCAGAAAGATCTTCTCCAAAAATATCTTCTTCTCTTTCAATTTCTTCAGGAATGTTCTCCCTTGCAATCTCTGGATCATCTACTTCCATCCTAGATGACTCCTGCATCCTCCGAGCTCGGTCTGGAGATATTTCTCTCCCTGGAATCTCATCCCAGTTCCTCAGCAGAGCGTCAATCTTTGTGTAAGACGGCTCCACGAGATTTCCACTGTAATAGAGTGAATATATCTCAGAAGTGGGATCAGGATTGCTGTTCATAGTCATGATTCCATCTCCCTTGTTCTGCCACTGCATAAGATCTTCACTGACTACTAAAAAATTGTACGAAGATCTTGGTTTCCGGACGAATTCCCGCTCGTGAATTGACTTGTCCAGAAGATCATTGATCCTGTCTCTGAAGAGACGATCTTGCTTCTTGGGATTTCTATGAAGCAGCAAAGACATTTTCCTAAATCCTCTCAGTTCTTTCTCCATTCCCAGGAAGTTCATCACTTTTTTATTGTACGTTGCACTGGATTTGAATCCGTATTCCTCCAGCGTGAATTTTACCGATGATTTCGATGACTGGGAAGGACTTGCGCAGTAATCTTCACTTAGGGCTGTTGAACACTCCCCGTGGGTATCTGTAATGGATCTGGAGAGAGCAAGAGCTAGCTGTAAATCATCCGGATTGATATTTTCAGCCATGCTTTGATGAATCAATAATTCATTGAGAAACTGATCATCTTCTAGCTTTTTTGACTTGGCTCTTGGACCTCTCCTATCAAACATCTTCCCACGCTTCTTTCCCTTGTTCTTGGAACATCCAGCTTCCGGAACTTGCGGTTTATTTTGACTGCCACTCGAACTTTTGGAAGATTCATCAATTTCAATTACATCATCTTCAGCTTCATCTTTCTCACTCTTCTGACTCCCCTGACTTAGAACCTGACTCCCAATTGCCCCACTTGCAGAAGAAATAATCTTGGGAGTGAAAAAATTAGTAATCTGTGGAGCATCACTGGAACAAAGAAAAAAAATCCAGATTACAAAATCAACAAGTTTATATTTAGTCTTTTCTTACATTTTGCTACATTTTTTGGAGCGCAACTTGGCGAACTTGTCACGCTTCTTCTCCATTATCCCTAGAATTATTTTTCAGAAAGAATCTTCTTCTGCTGCTCCATAAAATCTTCAATTTCCTCCTTTGATTTTTGCGGCAGGAAACCCATGAGATTTTTCCTGTCAATTTCTTCCTGGGTATTCCTGAACTTTGGTTCAATGATGTGATAGTATTTTGTGAAGCGAGGACTGAGACTGAAAGGGAATTTTCCGGGAAGGATTACTGTGATTATCCTGGCAGGATTGTTCAAAAATCAAAAATATAACCTTACATTCCGTACAAGCCGGTGGAAACGGCCACGGCAAGAACACTTAGAGCAAAATAGTGACGATATCTGTAGGATGGAGTTCCACGGGTACGACGAGGCTTCCACTTGGAGTTATCAATCCTCGGATCCATTTATTTTTTGGCCCAGGAAATTGCAATTTTTCAAAATTTCGCAATAATCCCCCACAAAAATGTCAACGGAAATTCACCATTTTTTCGACGAGTTGAAGTTCTGCAAAAATCCGCTAGGTGGAAGTGATGATGGTTTTGACAGTATAAGCGACATTTTGAAGAAAAAGTTCGGGAAAAAGGAATTTCAATTGCACAATAATCGTGTGAAAAGGGTGAGAAAAGGTGCTAAAACGGTGTAGAAATTGCCAATAGTGTGTGGAGAATTGTTCAGTGAGTGCAAAAAGTGTGAAAAGTGGCCAAATTTGGGTGAAAAGGTGGCGTGAAAAGTGTGCGGCACACGTTCCCGGAGCAGAGTGAGAAAGCAACGCAATCGCGGTTTCCATTTCGTCGAATGAAAAGGCGAAAATTCCCAGAGAGTTTATGTGGAGCGATATAATTGAAATTTATTGTAAATAATTTTAACTGTGAGATCGAGGGGTGAATTGAGTGGTTAAACAAAATGACATGGGAGCCGCAGCCCGAAGGTTTGCAGCAAATACTCAATTTGCTGAAGGAATCACAGTCACCAGACACAGAAATACAACAAGCCGTTCAGAGGGTATAATAAATTTTATTGATTTTTTTCTACCCAACACGCTACGCAATTTTGCTGGATTTTGACTATAATTTGCTTTCCTCCGTGAGCCAAGGGTGCAAAATCCATAAATTTATCCCATCAAACATCACGCAATTGGCCTGAAATTGAACCATTCTTTCTGCCCTGAAGACAATCTGGTGAATGCAATTCGGATGGAGAAATGCTTGTCCTCCATGATGGCCTATTGCATGTGTTTACATGGAAATTGATTTTTTTTTTCGCAAATGGAGCGCAATTTTTTGTTGCAAATTGTCCAATTCAGCACTGTGCAAGTCTCCTTGCATTGAATTGCCAAGTGAAAACACATGCAAAGGTGCTAAATGATTCGTTTTCTTGGAGATAGATTATCAACTAAGTATTCATGATTAAATTATTCAAAAGATGACGTTTTTATTGTCTTAATCCCGGGAAAATTGTGTAAAATTCCATAAAATAATATACCTGCCTTTCCGGGTATTGAGAGGAATCTGTCCAGAATCATTACAAATTTGCAATCCAGTCCATCGAGCTGTTTGATATCAAAAGATCTTTAAATGGGGTTATGAGGATTCCGTAAAGAAAATGCGTAAATCTAGAGCAAAACAACTTGAGCTACAACGTAGAAAGAGATAATGCAAATACCTTTGGAAATTCTAGGGAAATTTGATTGGTATTAGCATCAAAACACGATTGTTTTCCTTAGACTCGTAGACAGTAGTTAACCCTCAGGTAACCTTGCTCAAAGTGGAACACAAAGGGGAACGGGAGCACTAAAGACGGTGATTTAAACTTACTGGTATTCCCACCCTTCCCAACCAACTTTTTTGACTTATCTAGAACTTCTGGAAGAGTTTCAAACTCCGAAATTTCCTGATGGGTTTGAAAGGGTCTTATGACCTTCACTGCCCTCTAAAATTACTTTAGTATGAGAAGTCTGTCAGGCTTCGCACATACTCTGCCCTCGAATATTTCATACTTTTCCCATTTTTCCATATTAGATAAGTTTTTGACTAATTACTGGTTAAGATATTTTATAAAAAAACATAGGGGAAAGTACTCTACTTTCGAACGAACGTTCATACCATCGAATAATGAGAATTTCTTTAAGTTTTCCTAAGGGATTTACAAATGCTTAGGGGAGACCGGGGTATAAGCCAGCAAATGATATTTTTGTTTGCCTATAAATTTTATGAAAAATATGTTTCAATTAAACTGATAAATATTTAAACGAATAGGCAGGGATTTAATAACTGAAAGGATAGCAGTGTGCTTAATATTCTTCCTAAGGAAAACTTTAACACCTCACTATCTAATGCTATATGTGGCTAATTCTGACCCGGCCTCCCCTATCACGTAATTGTCAATAATTGATGATAAGCTGACTAATATTTAATAGAAATGTGTAAGTCTCTTAGGGAAAATAAAAGAAAATTTACATTATTCGAAGGCATGAACGTTCGAAGGTAGAGTACTTTCTTCTATTGCCTCAATGCTTAGAAGGAGGTAAAGTATCTCGGATTAATACAAAATGGAGTATTGTACGAGATAATTGGTTTTGGCCATGGCTAAATTTACGATTTACCAGGAAATCGACATACAAAATATACCGTAACCAGTTCTGACGGGTTATATTTGAGAATTTGATATCTGACCTATTTTTTTCGGAAATATGTGACTTAGGACTAGCTTGCAAAATATATTGCCATTGCATTGGTCAATTTTAATAAAGGATTATACGGGCTTCAGGCCTGAGGCTTAGCCATAAAGCTAAAATCCTCTAATTCCTTATCAGGCAAGAATTTTGACTGAATTGTTGTTCCTGATTGGCATATTAAGGGCAAATTCTTCATTAGATTTTGAGAAATTAACAAAATTGTTTGTTATTTAGATTTTTGAGACCCTCGGGAATTGGGCCAAACCTCTGATCTGAAGACGCTCTTACTGTTTGTTCTTTGTATAATTTCGTTCTTTCATAATTTTGACCATTCGAGATTTTGGCTATAGAGATTTTGACCCAGTCGTGATTTTGGCTGTTGGGATTTTGGGTTTTTGACTTTTCGTGATCTTGGCTTTTGTGATTTTGTCTCTTCGAAATTTTGGCCAGTTATGGTAGAGTCTACACTTATGGACGTTACACACTTATGGATAGCGTGCAAAAATTTTAAGTTCTTACAGATTTTTAACATTTTTTATGATTTTTCGAAATTTGTTTAATGTAATAACTTAAGATTTTTGCAATTTATCTTATATATAATAAGTGTATAACATAATAAATGTAGACCCCACCCTACAGGTTTTTGTACTCTATAAGGGCTTAAGTCTTTGCTGTAAAATTGTATTTAGACTAGAGCTTTAGCCTGGTTTCTAAAGGTCTCAAAATCCTTAATAGTAATCAAGTTTGAAAATTTTAGTTTTCAGAATATTTTAGGCAATTTTTCTTTAATAATCTAATCCTAAAGTCTAATTTTTCCAAAAAAATTCACTGAAAAATGGAGAAATTAAGTCGCATTTAACTCAGACCATGTCACATAAGAGTAATATTAAGATTAATACTTTCTGAACTGCGAGAATGGCAAAAAAAGATAGCAAGTGTTTTATCATGCCTCTCTCTCACGCTTCGCTCGAAAACTAACCGAATTACAGTTGGCACGCATGAAAAATTGCTCGAATTGCCTGTAATACGAATCGTATTAGAAAACGAAATGCTGAAAGTATTCTTTGTATAGGGGAAAGCGGACGACTCAAGCTTCGGACAATTCAATTTTTTTCTCTATGTTCCTTATAGATTTCACCCATAGCTATTTTCTGAAAATTTGAGGCATTGGACTAGCAATTAAAATTTAATATTATAATGAGCCAAATTCATTTATAATACATTGAGAAAAAAATGATTTGTGCGAAGCATAAATCGTCCCAAGGTAGCGCAATTTCCTCTAATATTGCCCAAAATAATCAAGTTTAAATCTTTCCACATGGGTGGCGAGAAGTGGTTAAAAAACTGGCAAAAAGTGGTGAACAGTGGCGTCGAAGTGGTTATTTTTGTATTGTTAATAAAAATCAGTTTTTAGGTAGACATGGGTTAAATTGGAAGACTATTGTTTTGCCGAATCTAGAGCTAATACATCTAGGGTAGAGTCAGCCCTTTTCGCCATGTAAGCACATTTTCGCCACCTAATATAAAACAACTAATTTAAGGCTTTTAAGAATAAGTAGCATTTTAACACTCATAATATGTTCTGTTCTAATATCCCAATACGCTATTACGTTTCTTAATTAATTAAAATTCGTTTTAAAACAGGTGGCAAAAAGTACTGAAACAAGCATAATTGGGGAAAATGCATATTTTGCAATGAGATTCTCTGAAATTCTCGAGACTGATATATATTGTTAAATGATGAACAATAGTGGTCCGGGACCAGGCTTCCCAACCAGTTTTGAATATAAGCCTATGAGATTAATAAATCAGTTTAGTATTCCCCAAACCCTCGTCTATATATGTCAGAGACGTATCCTAGATATATAGTTAGATATTGCTTCAAAGTATCTTTATACAAAAATTCATTTTAGTTTGACAAAAATATCACACCTTATGAGGCCCTTAAAGCTTAATGGTGGCGAAAAGTACTGACTCTACCCTAAGTGATTTTGTGTCAAATTTGAGTTATCTTGTAATAAGAGTTCAAAAGTTATAATAAAATTAATTCCTCTTTTCCCTAAACACGGCGATAAGTGGTTACTCCACCCTAAGCCAAAAGTTGGTACAGTTCCCTTATCTTTATTTATCAATCTGGCTTCTAAAAAAATTCAGCACATTTCTTAATATACTCATTTTGTTCTTATACCGATTCATAAAATGTCCTAAATTAGTAAATTTATTTTAGGTTGCGAAAAGGGCTGTCTCTACCAAGGGGGTGACATTAGCTCTGAAAAATGCGACCGGTTTTAGTGTAATTTTTTCCCTATTTTCGTAAACATTTCACGAGATATCTCCAAAACTACGTAGGATGCCAATTTAGGGTTTTTGGTAGCCTCTTCGTTATTTAATTGGCTTTTATTTTGTATTAGTATTTTTTGCTAATTCATTCTACAATGACAGAAAACAGCTAATAAACTCAAAAGTTTTGTCGGCTCGCTAGAAACATATGGAAAACATAGGAAATGTAATTCCCCTGGTCTCTACCCTATTTGAACTTGTCCTATTTATAGTTTGCCAAAATTGAATGTGAATGGTCAGGTTTATTACCTACCAGTTATTCCAGAGATATTTTATTTAAAAAAAATCTCACAAAGTATAAACGGTGCAAATGAAGAATAAAATAAATAAACCGTTATGTTCCACAAAAAAACCGCTGTAGCTGTTTGTTTTTTTTTTTTTTTTAAAAGGCAAGCATAATTTTGAATTAATTTAATTTTTCGCTTTTGCAGAAATTGGAAGAACTTAATCAATATCCGGACTTCAATAACTACCTTATCTATGTCCTGACAAAATTGAAAACGGAAGATGAACCAACGAGATCTCTCAGTGGATTGATATTGAAGAATAACATTCGACATCTTGGTACGAATCTCCAGTCAGACATCATCAATTACATCAAGCAGGAATGTCTGATGGCTGTGGGGGATCCATCGCCATTGATAAGGGCAACAGTTGGTATCCTGATAACGACAATTGCCAGCAAGGGTGGTCTGATAAATTGGCCAAATCTCCTGGAGACTCTGGTCAATATGCTGGATTCGGAGGATCACAATGTGTGCGAAGGGGCTTTTGGGGCACTTCAGAAGATTTGTGAGGATTCAGCTGAGGGTTTGGATAGTGCTGACCTCAATCGTCCACTCAATGTGATGATTCCGAAATTCCTGCAATTCTTCCATCATTCGAGTCCCAAGATACGTTCACATGCCATCGCGTGCATCAATCAGTTCATCATTCACAGGACGCAGGTGCTGATGCTGTACATCGATGCGTTCATTGAGAATCTGTTCCGGTTGTCATCGGATGAGGATCATGAGGTGCGCAAGAATGTGTGCAGGGCACTGTGTATGCTGCTGGAGGTGCGAATGGATAGATTGATGCCGTACATGAATCAGATAATTGAGTATATGCTGCAACGGAGTCAGGATCAGGATGACAGTGTAGCTCTTGAGGCATCGGAATTTTGGCTGTCACTGGCTGAGCAGAATATCTGCAAGGATGTCCTTGGACCCCATCTACCGCGACTTGCACCGATACTCATCCGTGGAATGAGATATTCAGACATAGACATCATTCTGCTGAAGGGGGATGTCGAGGAGGATGAAATGATTCCGGATCGAGAGGAAGATATTCGTCCGCGATTTCATAAATCTCGAACACATACCCTCAAGTCATCGAGCGATGAAAATGGTGACAATATTGATGATGATGATGGAATGGATGATGATAATTCGCTGTCTGAGTGGAATCTGCGAAAGTGCAGTGCAGCAGCTCTCGATGTTCTGGCCAATGTTTTCCGGGAGGAATGCCTACCGATTCTCTATCCCATTCTCAATGAGATTCTCTTCCATCAACAGTGGGAGATTAAGGAGAGTGGAATATTGGCTCTGGGAGCCATTGCTGAAGGCTGTATGCAGGGCATGGTGCCCCATTTGCCCGAACTCATCCCATACCTCATTTCCTGCCTGTCAGACAAGAAGGCCCTTGTGCGTTCCATCACTTGCTGGACACTGTCGCGTTATGCCAATTGGGTGGTCATACAGCCCAATCACGATCAGTATTTGAAGCCACTGATGGAGGAATTGCTCAAGAGGATTCTGGATGCCAATAAGAGGGTGCAGGAGGCAGCTTGTTCGGCTTTTGCCACACTGGAAGAGGAAGCATGCACGGAATTGGTGCCCTATTTGAGTTTTATCCTCAAAACCCTCGTGTTTGCCTTCTCCAAATATCAGGTAAGCTTTTTCCCTCTCTCTCGAAATTTTATTGATTTTCTTCGAAAGTATTTAGGACAGGGTTGTTTACTTCTGCGAATTTCCTCAAAGCCCTTTGAGAATATTTCTTTGAGGCAAGGGCCTCCTCGACATTCAATTTCCCATACATTTTTGCATAGAGGCACTGAAGACTAATGGCAAGTTTTTTCCCAAAGAGAATTGACTTATCAGTCTGATATATTTCGCAATTGTGCATTAAAAGCTATCTAAAAATACATTTTTCTTGATGTTCGCCGAAATAATAGAAGAACTAGGGTAGAGTAAGTACTTTTCGCCACCTTAAAGGTTGACACCCTTATAATTCTTATACTTTTTGTCAAAATAAAATGAAATTTTATCTACAGGTGCTTTGAAGCATAGTCTCTCTATTGAACCAGGAGACTTCACGGGAATTTTTGAGCATCTATTTGAAAAAATACATTTCCTGCAACAATGCATGTTTCAGTACTTTTCGCCACTTTGTAAACACTTTTTCGCCATTCTGTAAGGACTTTTTCGCCACTTGTTTTTAATTGAATTTTAAGAAACAGCAGCATTCGAAAACTCCCAAAAGTACACGGCACAGTACTTTTCTTATTTAACACCGATACCAGACAATTATAAGAGTATTTCGAATGATTTTTTGCACATTTTTTATTTGCGATAAAAATCAATTGAACATTATGCTTGTTTCAATTAAATTTCGCGAGAAGCGCCACTTGTAAAATGCTTGGAAAAATTAGTGGCGAAAAGTACTTACACTACACAGCCGAAAAAAGTAAGCCCTATTTCACCACATCCGAATTTCTTTGTTTTTTTTTGGAAAACATTATTAAAAATGATATTAGAACAAAGTTTAGTTAATAAAAGATTGACTTTCAGTGAAAAGATATCAAATGCTGTACAGCAAAAACATAAAATTATGCAAGACAATTTCTCTGAGCGTTGACAAGTTTCTCAAGAACTCCATATTTTTTTGGTGACTGTTCACCTTGTCGAGAATTTCTTTAATTATCTTCCAAATAATCTAGTCGGTGGAGCACCAGTTATGGTTTTCTAATCCGTTGGACTATAGGTTACGAAGTAATAGTCATTTCGTAGTTCCATAAACTCAATAATTCTCTTAAAATTTGATTTTAATTTAGGTGGCGAAAAAGTGCTTAGTGGCGAAAAAGTACTGACTGTACCCTACAGGCAAATTTGTTTAAGTCGCGGTGCAATTTCTGCAAAATTTTTACAAGGAAAAGTGAAAAATAGCTTCATTTTTTATTAGGTTTGATGGACCCCTTTTTGAGGGCTTATTGTTTAAAAGTGAAACACGAAAGTCTTAAGAGGTTGAAGAAATAAATAGGATTTCCGTAGAAGTATTTGAGCTGGAAATACATTTCAAGTCGAGAACGTGGTTTCCTATTGAAAATTTTGCAATGATCCCCAGAAATCTGACACTAGGGGAGGCATTGAACTTTCGCACACAAAAATGATTTTCAACTTCAGTGATTTTTTCTGACTACCATGCAAACCGTATGGATTCTCCAACTATACCAAAAAGGTCTCTTACTTATAGGGTTTATAATACTACCTGAGATAATCCCAGGAAATCCTCAGATTTTCCTCTAAAGGAAAATGAAATTTTAATGGTGATTTGTGCGAAAGTTCAATCAAGTTTCTATCTTCGCACACGATTCACGTCATCATTGAACACCCTATTTTTACCCTAAATTTTGCATCTGACACTAATAGTTGCACATCATTGTTTAAAGAGAACTCTAATCTACTTCAGTAAACCGTTTTTATAGGGAATAAAACGCTTTAATATCACTTTTTTGGAACTTTTCTAAGAGATGTTTTCATGACACTAAAAACCATTTTTTTGCTTGATTCCATGGGAATTTCATTTTGAAAACGCCAAATCTGGTGAATGCTTTCTTGAAAAGTCCAAATATCACGAAATTTACACTAATCAATAAGTTTTTTAAGCTAAAAATTGTAAAAAAGTGTCCTAGTTTTGCAGGATGCTCGAACTTATAAAATACAGCACACAACAAATTTTCTTTACCTCCAGTTAGCTAACGCTTTTGACATTTGACATTGAAAACTTGGACGAATTATTCGTCTGGGTAATCTGAAGATCATATCCGAAAGGGGTGGAAAAGCCTCCCAGGCTTAGCGAAGTTCTCGTAATGATTTAGATGCTATCCCTCAAAAGTACTTTCGCATCATTTACCGCTTACCGATTCTCAACCGATTTAAACTGAGAAAGATCGCCCAAAATAGGGGAAAGTACTCTCCCTTCGAACGTTCATGCCATCGAATAATGTAAATTTTCTTTTATTTTCCCTAAAAGACTTACACATTTCTATTAAATATTAGTCAGCTTATAAATTATTGACAATTACGTAATAATTACTCGTAAATCCCGTTTTAACTGTTTGGGATTTTAGCTTTTTAGGACTGGCATTTCGGAATTTTGGCTTTTCAGGATTTCGCTGTTTACGATTTTGACGTTCGGGATTTTTGCCGGGATTTGGGTTTTCAGGATTTCAGTGTTCTGGATTTTGACTCTTCGTAATTGTGCCCGTGTTTTGATTTCGGGATTTTCAGGTTTTCGGTAATCGGGATTTTGACTTTCAGGATTTCCGATTTTTGAGATTTTCGCTACCGGAATTTTCGCTTTCGGAATGTCGGCTTTAAGGATTTTTGCCGACGTTTTTTTTTTTAAATCTAAATCCATAAACCTTAGAAAATTCATGAAGTTCGTTCGTTTTCTTCTCTTCCAGAAAAAATATTGAAAAAGCTACAGATAGATAGATAAATTGGTTTACTTGGAATTTATAGTGATAAATTAAATATAAAATCAATTACCGGCACTTTACCGATTCATTACCAATTTGGACAGTCAATGGAGTTGGATTTAAAATTTCAAAATATTTTAGTTAAACCAATTAGACACAATCTTGTCCAAGTTAATTTTATAAATGGGCCTTCTAGATCCGAGATAAAATTTTTGATCCTTAAGCTTTATGAATCATAACTTTTAAAGTTGGTCAAATTTTCTTTCCTAAAAAATTATATTTGTCTAAATCTGTGCCTATTATTGATTATTGATTTTTTGAATGGTTTATGAAAAGAAGATGCAATCTTAATTGAGACCGCTTTTTGTGAAAGCCTTTTCCAAGAGCTGGTTTTTCCAAAATGCAGTTAATTTCACAAAAGAAGAAGTTTTATGATTTTGAGTTCATTTTTAGTCCTCTTTGAAGTTGTTGTGAACACCATCATATGCAGAGTGTTCAATAAATTATTCATAACATCGTGTGAATGGAAATTTTTACAGAGTTATGAGACTGTCTCATGGGTCTCATGTATGTTTCATATAAAACTTTTCGCATCAATTGACGTACTTTAGGATTATTTTAGAATTTTCAAAGATATTTTTATATCAATATTCGAACTACATTTATTCTAATATCATTATTAAGAATGGCAGATTTTTGCATCAATTAAGTAACATAATTATTTAGAACGTTTTTGTTTTAGATAAAACAAAATATTTTATTGCAATTTCCGTTACGTTCTGATTTATTTTGGGCCAATAACCTATTTTTTTATTAATAGAACCGAGTTCATAACGGTATTCTGTACCAAAGAAGCCACAACTTTCACAAATTTAATTTATTACAAATATAGGGGATTGTTGGCATAGTTCGCACAGAGTGAACCTTCAAACAACGCAAATTTTCTCTTTGTTTGCAAAGTTTAGCCAACACTGAGAAAAAAAGAGGGTGCGATTAACTTTTTCCTCAGAACTTTAACACTTTTTAGGTCTAAAAATATATCAACATTTTTTAATGTTAAATTTACACCTTTTTAAGGGTAAAACTTACACGAAAAGGGTAACTTTAAACCCTAATACACCTAAAAAGGGTAATATTTATTTATTTTTAATATTTAGGGAAATGTTAATTTTACCCTGTAGTATTGATCCAAAATCGGTGTAAATATTACCCTTTTTAGGTGTATTAGGAGTTAAAGGTACCCTTTTTCATGTTAATTTTACCCTTAATATGGTGCAAAATTAACATTAAAAAAATTTGATATATTTTTAGACCTAAAAAGCGTTAAAGTTATGAGGAAAAAATGTTAATCGCACCCTCTTTTTTCAGTGTGAAGACATAGAAGGTTCGGCATAATTTTTATCTTGGTTTTCGAAATGTAAGCCCTTTCTAATTCGAAATCGGTTAAGCCTTTAACTATGACCAGTTCTTTTTGTTCATAAGCCGGTCTATTCCCCATTTAAATGAATTGTTAATTTGCATTGCCCCCTCATTTTCGAAACCGATCTTCGAATGTCTTTCCCTTGGGAAATTCCGGCTATGAGCGCCCGGAATACTTCGTACGGAGGTTTATGTCATAGCTAGCCGAAAGGCTATTCGGCCAGATAGGCAGCCGAATAATGGTTTATGTCCCTGCTAAGAAAAAAAACTGGGAAAATGTGAAAGACTTGAGGTAAAAATTAGACAAAGTGCTGAGGCTGGCTATTTTTGATATTTCCAGCACAAAAACTTGCTTATTCTCTACGATGCCATTGGTACATTGGCGGATTCTGTAGGGCACCATTTGAATAAGCAAGATTACATCAATATGCTGATGCCACCGCTGATTCACAAGTGGAATATGCTGAAGGATGAAGATAAGGATTTGTTCCCCTTGTTGGAGGTACTTTTTTTTGTTAAAATTCAGTTTTTTTTTTAGAAATTGGGTTTAGGTATTCAAATGAGATTGTATGACGTGGGAAAATTGTGTCTCTTCCAGTGCCTGTCGAGTGTGGCAACTGCACTTCAATCGGGCTTTTTGCCGTACTGTGAGCCTGTGTACAATCGATGTATCTCTCTGATACAGCAGACAATCAATCAGGATATGGCCAATACGGCGAGTCCGGGACAATATGAGCAACCGGACAAAGAATTTATGATTGTGGCACTCGATTTGCTGTCGGGGCTGGCTGAGGGCTTAGATGGGCATATTGAGTCGCTGGTTGTGAATAGCAATATAATGGAATTGCTGTTTCAGTGCATGCAAGATATAATGCCAGAAGTGAGACAGTCATCATTTGCTCTACTGGGAGATTTAACAAAGGCTTGCTTTCAACATGTGGCTCGCTACATTCCGGACTTTTTGCCAATTCTCGGCCAAAATTTAAATCCAGAGTGTATATCCGTGTGCAACAATGCCATATGGGCAATTGGGGAAATTAGTATCAAGCTGGGTAAATTGATTTTTATGTTTTAAAATATTTTTGTTTGTTGGCTTTTTTTTTGGGGGGAGGGGAAATAGAGTGAAGAAGCTCACCGTTTCTCTCCGGGTCGTCATGCAACAATGGATTTAATGGAGAACTTGTTGTTTACAGGTGCTGAAACACGATTGTACATCCCCCTTGTTCTCAATCAGTTGATTGCCATCATCAATCGTCCCAATACAACGAAAACACTATTGGAAAATACAGGTAAAATACTTTGATGATGTTTCATTTTGATTTCTCATTTATTTCTATTTATTTATTTATTTATTTATTTTTTAATTTGAATATTTTGAAAGTGAAAATGCTTCAATAAAAGTTGGAACTTTCTTTTGTTATATAATTTTTTTTTTCTATAATTAAAAACTAATTATGAGCTAAAAAGAACAGACAAAAATTGCCTTATATTTGAAAAATAGTAAGGATTTTTATTTGAATTTCTACAGAATGTCGTAACTTTTTTTTTTAATTTTTGTACTGTGGAAAAAGAAAAAAATGACTTTATGACTAAGCTCCGCCCCTAAGTAATTTTTGGTCACGCCTTCTTTAAGTTTTATGTTGAAGTAAAGTTAAACTCTTGGTTAAATTTTGTTTAATTTTTCTAAGAAAAATGCGAAAATGCTAGTTCCACGAATTCTGTTATGGGCAAGGCTTAAATTTTCACTTAGGAAATAGGCTACACCCCATTTTTAAAAATTATCGGTATTTCTAGGAAGAGTGAATGTTTGTTGGAAGTATTAGACAAAAAACTATAAATATAAATACGCATACAAGAGGTAGGCTAGGCAGTTAGACATTCTACTAGTTTTGGTACCTCTTTTTGATGAGGTGAATCGGGCAATTCCAATCTTTTGAGCAAAAAATTTAAGGATCCGCATAAAGTCTTCTTTACGATGCATTATTTTGCGTACTCGGACCGTTATACCGGATTCAGACCTAAGACTTAGCTATATGGCTTAATTGCTCTAATTTCTTATCAATCACATTTTTTGAAAAAAATTAACTTAGGATTGGATTATTAAATATAAATGACCTATTAGGCTCTCAAACAGAAATAAAATTGCTCGCTATTTAGGGTTTTGAGACTTTCGGGAATTGGGCTAAACATCTAGTCTAATACGGGCTTCAGACCTGAGACTTAGCCATATGGCTTAACTGCTCTAATTGTTCAACAATCAAGATTTTTTGGAAAAAAATACCTTAGGATCGGATTATTATGGGCAAATGACCTATTAAATTCAGAAAAAGCAATAAAAGTGGTTGCTTTTTAGGATTTTGAGGTCTTCGGGAACTGGGCTAAACCTCTAGTCTGAAGATCGCTTAAAGCCCGTATTACGCCCTGACCTTTTCGGGCTTTAATTTCTAGCTTTTTCACTTACGGGTCGTTTAATTTTGATTATGTGTTCAAACTCAGAAAATATGATAACGTTTCTGCTTTGGTAGATTCCATTCTCGGCCTTCAATTGTTTAGCTATCTCGATGTTCGTGAATCTCAGTTCATTGCGCTGGTAGATACTTGTACTTTGCAGAGCTTGTGGCTGCTTGGTCTTCCTGCAAATTCTCGTGTCTCCGTTTAATTTCTTTAAGGTTCCTTTTCAGAGTATTCTCTTTGTCATGGATAATGTCATTCTTTTGGAATGCTCTACCTAGGCAGCAAAGACCTAAAATAGACTCATGCTCATCGCCGAAAATCTTTAGTCTGTAAATTTTGGCGGTAAAGGATCAATCCAAACTATCATATAAGTAAGAGGATCGAGAATTAAAGATTTCCCTGCATCAAATTTTATGGTTTAAATATAACTCGAGCGTGAGCCTGAATATATTTGTGCTTAAAGAATGAGGTTTTCCTGATTAATTTAGGCTCCATGGAAATTTTGAGCATATTTGCTTCATTTAACAAGAATAAGCAAATATGAAAAATGTCAACAAACTTTTTTCAAATTTATCTGCTGCACGAATTAAAAAGTAGCCCGATCTTAAAAAAACCGAATTAGCGAGAGTCTACTGTATCCAGACGGGCATATCGTCCTTACACGAAAATACCGTTGAATCATTCCTCATTACGGTTTTTCATCGTGAAAGGATAAAAAGGCTATAGGGGAAACTGGGGTACCACCAAACACGGGGTAGCACCAAACACTAATTTTTATTTCTAAACTACTTGGACTATCTCGACCATTCCTTCAGTGGACAAGCATCCCTATAGTGCCTATAAATTCCTATAAGTCTTATCCTCTTAAGTCGAATATCCGATTAAAAAATCGCAGTGTTTGGTGGTACCCTGTGTTTGGTGGTGCCCCAGTTTCCCCTAGACAGCGTATTTCTTAATCGAATTCAATCGGTTCTTGGAATTCTTAAAAAGCCTGAACCGATTCCGAATGAACCGATAACTATTTTTTTTTCCGAAAGTCAATTCTATTACTTTTTTTGCGGATCTTATAAATGATTTATGAATCGATTCAAAACTGTTGAAAATCGGTAAATGTGAAATACATTTGAGGTATGGCTCTCGGACTGAACTGTGAGCGGGGATCGGCAAAATAGTGCCCATCTGGAGCTAAAAATCAACTCATGCATTATCTATCTTAATAGATACCGTCAAATCATACAACTTTGTGCCACTTTTTCATGTTTTTCTTGAATATTTTCCAAATTAGTTGAGATATTTGAATGAGATTTTTATCCAAAATAACATTTCTAGAATATAGCCCCATGGTAGAAAAAAAATCCAGGTATCTTTGGACAAGGAGGAAAATTTCTTGTATGTTCAAAAAGTGTAAACGAAAGTTTGGCAACTTTGTGCCACCCCTTTTAACTCTTTCGCGTCCATAGGGTAATGTCATGACTCGGGGAAAAAAGTTTTTTTTGGGTATTTACATTAATTGAAATCTATCTGTTCGTGCACGACATCATAATAGAAGGATGTAAGATTCTTGGCTCATTTTCTCAAGACTCCAGTTAGATTTCAATTAATGTAAATAGCCAAAAAGAAACTTTTTTCCCCGGGTCATATATGACCCTAAAGACGCGAAAGAGTTAATCAATAAAATTGGTGTTGAACTTGTTCTGTTATAGTGTTAAATGATTTTCGGAAAATTTGTAGAGCACATTGAGAGAACTCCGAGAAAGTTAAAGTAACATTTCGGAAATGTTAATGCTACCCTGCATTATTTATCCGAAATCGGTGTAAAAATTATGCTTTTTAGGTGTATTATGTGTTGAAGTTACCCTTTTTCATGTTAATTTTACCCTTAAAAAGGTTTAAAATTAACATTAAAAAATGTTGATATATTTTTACACCTAAAAATGTTAAAGTTACGAGGAAAAAAAATTAATCGAACCCTCTTTTTTTCTCATTGCAGTAAATCTCTTTTAATAATGCACTGATTAGATTTTTCTCGGGTCTTTTAAGATCTTATGAAAATATAACAGATCCGTTTCGCCACATTTAGCTCCAGATTTCCTTTTCTTTTTATTACACTTGGTGCACAATTTAATTTTCAATCAAAATGTAACATTTTATCATAGGATAAAAAAGAACTCAACGCCAATCTTCCCGCTTTTCTTGTATTTGTAGCAATAAGGGGGCGTGGTTTATTTTTCATGGGCTTATCTTTTTGGCCCCGCCCAATCAACGGGTGGTGTTTTTTTGCTTGGGCGGTCTTATTGTCTAAACGTGTTTCTATTGCATATTAAAAATAAGAAATGAACTGTATATAACTATGAAGGCGTGGCCTAAAATTATTTTTATTCAGTGTTTATTCAGGAAGTATGATATCTGCAAAAGAGAAAATTGAAGAAAAAGTTACGGCATTTTATGTTTATTACAAGTAATAATTTAATTTCTTTTCACTCTTCTGTTATCTGCCTTCTATTATATTTATCATAAAGAGTATTTATTGATGATATATAATCCAAGTAAATTACTTAGAAGAATATTTTCACCATTATCTCTGTTTGTGTGTTGTAAACAAAATGGAAAAAAAGCAAAACAAATCACTGAGAGAGCAATTCTTTATTATTATCTTTTTTTTTGCTTTTCTGTTCTGTATCCAAGTCATTAATCATAAAGGCAATCTTATCATTACACCTTTTTGAAGTGTGTCTATAATTTCTTTTTTTCTTAATTTATTTTTGAAATATATAACCAAAAAAGCAAAACGTATATATTAATTATCAAATATGAGTCAATTTTGGTATCATTTCAAATACACACGTCTATAATTTGTTTTCTTTGTCATTTGTTACGTATATTTTTTTCTTTTTTCTGTTTGTTTTTAGCTATAACAATCGGTCGTCTAGGTTTAGTGTGCCCCCTTGATGTGGCTCCTTTATTACAACAGTTTGTTCGGCAGTGGTGTGTAACAAATCCTTTTTATTATTATTATTATTTTTTTATTATTATTCTTATATACTGATAATTTTTTTTTGGACAATTCTCCTCTACCATTTTTAACATTATTATTTTCTTTTTGAGTTTAATCATGAAATCCTTTCCTCTCACGTCCCAGTATTGCATCCTTTATTTTTTTTTAAACGAAGAAATCCATCACTAACATCCTTAGTTTTTGGTAAAGTCATTCCTTTCCTTTTGATTTTTGTTTTTGTTTTTTTCTTTAAAAAAAAAGAGAAAATTATTTTTATTCACTTTATAATCAACATATTGACACGAGTTGAAGGTATCCAAATTTTTTAATATTTTATTAATTACATTTTATATAATTATAAATTTTGCATTTCATATGACTTTTTACATTAATATATATATTTGTTTATTTTTTACATTCACTTCAAATCTATATATTCCTTTGGTTTTGACTGATTGATTAAAGGAAAAAAACCATTTTTTTATTGCCATTTGTATATTTATTACAACACAATTGGTTCCTACTTGATCTTTCTATAAATCCTGCACAGTTCATTTAAATATGTGTGTTACATAAAAATACGAAACGAAGAGAAAAAAAGACTATTAGAGAGTATTTATTGCAAATCATTTTGATATTTAATTACTGTATAATTTTCTGTTGAATAATTGAACCATTATATGACGTTGAATTATTTAATCTTTAATTACTGAGTGACACATAACCACTGAAAGCTGAATGAGTATGTTGTTTACATATCATTTTCTTCTTTCAATCATTATTTCTACATATATATATATTGTTTTTATTTTCTAAATTAAAAACATTATATTGCTAATTATTGAGTAAAAGAGAAAACATTTGTGGCAAATGGAGAGGAAATATTCAATATGGTATAAGGACTGTATCGTGAATTATGGAAACGTACAAAATAATTTAGTATCGATGTGATGTCATTGATTTTTTGAAAATTCCTTTTTCATTATGTAGAAGCAATAAAACCCGCCATAAGCAACAAAGGCTCTGCTTTGGCAAAATTCCCACTCTTTTCGAGACAATAGTCTCCTTCCCAGGACCAGAACCTCTGAGGGTGGTGAAGAAGACTGTCAAGCGAGTATCTTATAGGACTATTAGTAACGAATAGGCATGCAAGTAGAGAAAGGGAGAACTCTCTCTCTTCTTGGCGGACCGTCGTGCAGTGCAGACGTGTTTAGGATTAGCTCCTCGCGTACAGTCTGGGGCCCACCCCAGTTAATTGTTCACAAGCCGGTCCATTCCCCATTTAAATAAAGTATTAATCCGCATTGCCCCCACAATTATGAATTTTATTTTAACTTTAATATGTTTTGTGCAATTTTGTCTAATCGTAGTACCGAAAATGTAAATAATCAAAATCGGTTTCAAATCACGTCCTAAACTTCTTTGTTAACAGTTCAATGGTTCCGATTTTTTTATTGGACTATCCTCTTTGATCACCCTTTGAAGACTTTATTGTTTTTAGCCGTTTAGAAATTTGATTCAGTTTATAGGGCACTCAGCTCTCTCGTGTTTATCACTTCAAAGCATTTTTACCATGATATAACCGCTAAAAGAGATCAACTAAGGAACAGTTTAGTGAGCTCTATGAAATGCAATAGCTAGGAAACCTCTTGCGTTAATTGCCTCACAAAAAAGACAAGATCTTTTTTTTACCATAAAGTACTAGGTCTTCAAACTAATTTGTGCATAATTTTTGTTCAGTGAAAGACAAAAACATTCTAGAGAAATACAAAAAAAAAAAAATAGTCGCCCAAAAAAATAGAAGTGTAATGCCACGAAGCGCTGTTGTATTACAATATCACTCGTTCGCCTCTCTTTGCACATTGCAATGGGTTTTCGAGCAACTCATGATTATTATTAATCGTGTCGAGTCCTAAAATTAAGTTTGTCTTGCCCAAAAACGGGCAACGTCAATGGCAAACTGACTACGGCAAGATATTGCTGGAAAACGCGTTGTGCGATTTTGCTACGTTTCAGAGATTACCTACTCTTAATAAAAGATTTGTCAAATTAACAAAACAAGTTTATGAAAAGGATGTTCTGCCATACAGAATATGAAAAAGTTTTGTCAAATCGGGGGCCAACTGGATCTTGTTAAAGATTTGTCAAAAAGGTGTTTTCCCATATAAAATGCGAAAAAACGTTTTGGTAAATTAGTAAATAACATCCTTTTGACCAAATTTGAACAAAATCTATTTGTTTCTTTAACAAAATCCTTTTTCAGAGTAGGCGGACATTGGTCCATATACGAAAATAACATTGAACCATTCCTAATAAAGGTTTTTCAAGGTCAAAGGCTGAAGGAGGCTAGAGAGCGCATTTATCAACCGAATGACATCATGTTTGTGCTCATTGGGAAGGTCTTTGAATTCCCGACAAGCTTAAGTCAATTTCAATCGGTAATGAACCGGTAATAAATCGATTTATAACCGATAACCAGGGGCCCATCAAGCCTAATAAAAAGTGAAGCTATTTTTCACTTCTCCTTGTAAAAATTTTACATCTATTGCATCGCAACTTAAACAAATTTCCTCGTAGTTCTTGTATAATTTTGGCGAACATTAGGAAATACGAATTTTTAGATAGTGTTTAATGTGCGATTTCGAAATATATGAGACTGATAAGTCAATTCTCTTTAGGAAAAAACTTGCCAATATTCTTCTATCTATGCAAAAACTTATGAAAAAATGAAATGTCGAGAGGCCCCTGCGATAACTAATTTTTATCCGAAATTCAATAATATTCTAAGGTGTATTTTGGGCAATATTTTCAGTGATTTATAAATCGGTTTCAATCGGTTGTGAACCGATAATGAACAGGTTATGATCCGATAAGTAATTTTAACTGCTCGAACTCCACGAGAGAGCAGTTTCGACGTTTTCCACCATCGAGTTTTTTCAACTTCTCTCCATCCTAACTGCCAAACGGTAAAAGATATTGACTTTCGGTCTTCGCTGACCCTTCCACAAGTCAATATTCTCTATCGAACTAATTTACCCAAATTACCTCTCCCTTTCTATTTTGTCCGACAATCAATTTTATTACTCTTCAAACTTTTTCGGGGGATCTTTTAACCCATTCGTACCCATCGATAAATATATTACTCAAAAAATAGACGATTTTTGATCATTTATTTCTGCGTAATTGATGTCCGAATTTCTGTCAGGAATGGATTTTTCGTTACTTTGGTCTTTCAATTACTTCGAAAAAATAGTCCGACAGGGATGGAAATACATTTTGTTGTTCTTTTCTCGCTTCGCGGAAAGTCATGCAAAATTTTTGCTCAAAATAGCGAACGGAAAATACGACATCTCGTCGAATTTCTTAAAATTTACCTCCATCCTCTTTCCTGATTTGAATTCTGATTGCTAATTCGTGTTCTTACTGTGTTATCACACTTACACATTAAAATTTTAATATGATTCACATTAATTGTCGCTGGTGAGAGTCGAAATGTGTAATTTGTGTGTTTGAATCATTTTATATTCAAAATTTGATCTATTTGTTGATAAAAAGGTAGACTTGGCCCGTAAAATTTAATATAAATTGATTTATAGCATTAATGCGAAAAATTAATGCGATTTTCTCTTTAATTTTTTTATGTGAAAAATATTTATGCTTTAGGTAAATTTAAACTTATTTTTGCAGGCCAAGTCCACTTCTTTATCAATAAATAGAAAAACCCCAAATATTAAGCGACTCAAAGACACAAATAACATATTTGGACGCTTACAAGCGACAATTAATATGAATCACATTAAAATTTTAATGTGCAAGTGTGATAACGCCGTTAGATGGTTACTCTATCTAAATCGAAAGAGTTTGTAATTAATTAATGTACTGAATTTAAATTCAATGACCGGTTAGACGCGTGTTTGACAAGGGTTCCCGCGCCCCCATGATAGATATTTTTTTTTCTTTTCAAAAAATCATCCATTAATCTGTATGAAGTATGAAGCTGATTCCAAAATATGAACAATCTATTTCAAGTATTTCTGGTACATTGACTGAATGGGTTAAGTGATTTATAAATCGGTTCAAATGTTGTCATTGTAATTTTGAGGTAAAACATCTAAGTCACAAGTTCGAACACTTTACAAATTTTGGGACGTTTAGCCACCCCTTTTAATGCATAAGGACGAGACACTTTTTACGGATCTAAAATCAACAATAAAATAAAACCTATAAATATAACTTCTGAAACGTCTTATGCCCAGCGCTCAATAACATTTGTTTTGTAAACATGTTTTTGACATTTCAATGAGAGTGAGTGAGATCTAGATCTAGTTATCTCGCTCACACTTATAGAAAATTTTGAAAACATGTTTACAAACAAAAGTGATTGTGCATTGGGCATTTACATCTAATTATATGATTTTAAGTTTGTTTCCATAATAAGCGACACAGTCTTTAAAAAGATAAATAAATTAAATATTGGTGTTTTTTCTATTGTGTTGTATTTGGTATACTATGGCTAATGTTTGAATTGTTTAATTTCTATTTTAAGTCAGTGTTTTATATTTATAATAATCTTTACAAAAAAATAGAGGAAAACTTGAAATATTTGTCGCAACTATAAACATTTACACGTAGATGTATAGTTAATCGCAAATTGAGAATTGGATGGGATTAATGTTGGTTAAACTTTCTCAACCAATTTAGGTGCACATCGCTACGAAATATACGTGACAATGAGGAGAAGGATTCTGCTTTTAGAGGCATGTGTCAAATGATAAGTGTTAATCCGGTTGGAGTTGTTCCGGACTTTATCTTCTTCTGTGATGCAGCTGCATCATGGGTAAGTCCAAAGAGTGACTTACATGAGATGCTACAAAAGGTAAGAAAGATTTTTTTCTTTGCGTGAGAGGGGAGGGTGTCTTTCTAGCACAGGGGGGTTTAATGGAATTTTTGTTTTGGCATGTGTGTAGATACTTTCTGGCTTCAAGACTCAGGTCGGTGAGGAAAACTGGAGACGATTTGTCGATCAATTCCCACCACAATTGGCTGAACGTCTGACCACGATGTATGATATCTAAAGGAATGAAAACAAAAGGTAAATAATCTACAATGAATTACTCGTGAGGATTTATTTACTTAAGACAGACAGAGATCAATCATGTGAAATGGCACAATTTTACACAAAAAAAACTGCAAAAATAATATTATTGCAGTTGATTTTTTTTTCATATTTAGATAATGAAGGAGAAAAGAAGAAACAAAAGAAATATCTTTAATTTCAGTAGAAAGGCATTCTAAATAAAAAAAAATTATAATTGAATCAGTAACTAATTTTTTGTGATAAGTAAATAAATACCAATATTTATTTTCTTGGGTCATTTTAAGAGATGGAAGAATTCAAGAGATTTTCAATGATAATTACCAGATTTTCTTTTCAATTCCTTTTCAAATTTATTACCGACACTTTCATATACAACTAGGTTTTTTTTCTTTTAGAGTGAAATAAAAGAGTATTAGAGCAGAAACACCGTAATAAGATTAGTAAGAGAATAATTGAAAATCACTTTCATAAGCAAAGTATAAAAGAAAGATGAGAGAGAAATATTCATATCTAAAAACAAACTTTTATGATTAATAAGAGAAGAATTTAAGATTAGATAAAAAATTTATTTGTACTTTTTTTTTTTGATTAATCGGTAACATTTCTGATTATCCTTTCCAAAGTTCCTCGATTCCCTTTTTTTTTATTAAATCCTTCCCCACATTTTACAATGACGAATATTTTCGAATTTACCCGACTTTTTTTTCTAATTTAAAGAGAAAGAATTAGTAAACCACAATTGATCAAGTTATAAAATATTATTTTATTATTATTTTTTTCAATTTTATTCTCGCAAAATATTACTCAATATTTCTTATTAATGTATGTTGCGTGATTTAAAAATTATGTATGTATGAATTAGTAATAACATAAATTCTTATTAGGCATTATGCAAAGGGATAAAAGCTGCTGAACGTAAATATTTATAAAAAAAAGAAAGAAAAAAATATATAAGGGAAAGTGCCCATGCTTCATACGATCCCAAGCTTCGTAATGACTAAATATTTCCTATGTTTTTAGGGTAAATGTTCTAATTCAAAACCATTTTCAGAAGCTTTAAGTGTGACAGAAAATTCAACGCATTAAGTTCATTTTTTTTTTTTAAGAGAATAACATAAATTTGCTCCTTGACTCTTTTAGAATGTTATGCAAAACGCACAATAACTTTTGTTTGTAAATATGTTTTCAAAGTTTCATATGAGAGTGAGCGAGATGACTAGATTCAGATCTCGCTCACTCTCATTGAAATGTCAAAAACCTGTTTACAAAACAAAAATTATTGTGCCTTGGGCATTACTGTTTAGTGAAAATTCTTTATGTACAATTTAAAAACTTCTTAAATACAAGAAAAATACACGAGGGCAAAATGCTTCTATTGGAAACATATTAATCCAAATGGAGACAAGGGAAAGTTTCTAATTGGAAACAAAGTGAAACCACGACGAAAGGCTTCCAAAACCTTATTGAGTTGCTCCTGAGTGTAGGATTTGTTCTCATTTCTGGTCTTTTCTCCTTTCTCATCTAAAATAATAAGAAAATCTCTCAAAAAAATTATATTTCCGGGGTTTCCTATTGAAGCATTTGAAGACACTTCAGAAAAACCCTTTTTGTTCACGAAATAGGTAATTATTTCATTTGAAAACTTCACGTAACGTTAACAATAAAGATTGGCACTTAATTTAACTAAAATTAGCCAGAAATATGACATAAATGTTAAACAAAACGAATAAACAACAGTCACTTTATTGTGTTTTTTCATTGGAAAACATGGTTGACCTATGAAAAATTTAATGGTGAAAAGGTACACTTTTAATTTTTCTGAGAAATTAACAAATTAAAATTTGTGAATATGAATGGATTTACGCTCTATTTAGAGCAAAATTAACTAAATAATGGAACTGTGGTATAGAAAATATATAAATATAGCAATTTAGTACTGTATTTATCATGAAAACAGTGACGTTTCCATTTGGAGTAGCGAAAAATTTCCATTTGAAGCAGGTTTTGAATTAGCTTAATTTACCCTAAATAAATTTGTTCAGAAACAAAGGCAAAAATTAGTCATTACGAAACTTGGGTTCGTACGAAACATGGTCACTTTCCCCTATCACTTACTAAATTTTCTCCATTTTTTCATTACTCAGCAGCTTGAGAAAATTAAGTGACAGAGAAAAGATTATTTTTTAATTTAGAAATTCGTAACAATGTGATAGGAATATGTTTGATTAGATGATTTTTTAAATTTCATAAATGTTTTTTTTTAGAATGGAAAATGAATTTTTACAAATTTAAAGTCATTTTTTTGCTTATTCTAAATAGAAAGAAAATATAAAATAATTTATACTTTAAAATTAATCTAAAAAAGAAGAAGAAAGAAAACGAACTGAAACATTGATGCTTTTTCTTAAAAAAAAAATTATCACTGCTTTATTCCTGTCAACAATTAATATTTTTTTTTATTAGTAGACAGTTTAATAATTGTAGTAAGTGTAAATTAATTTATGAAATTTAACAAAGGAAAAGAATCCAAATGATATTTAACTGTCAGACAATGCAGATAAATCACAGTTGATGTGCCATTCAAAAAGAAAAAAAGAAACAAAAAATAAACACTTTTTAGTGTTGTATTTTTACTTCTCTTCTCCCCCATCCCGAACCCACAATTTGTCAAATAATTAAGACTGAAACTGGATTTTCCAAAAAAAAAAAAAACAGTAGAGAACTGTAATAATAAAAAAATAAAAAGAAAATATAAAAATATACAAGGAATAGGGGAGAGCGGGGCAGAGTAGTAGGCAATAATGAAGCAAAGTTCCCAGCCACGAAAGAGTTTGGGCTTCAAAAAATTGTAGTAGTGGCTACCTCTCAATTTCTTCGGAACGTGGTGGTCACAATAAAAAATTAAGTTCCAGGAACGTTTGTTGTACGCTGTGCAAAATTTCCATAAGTTGTATAGGATATAGACTTCTATACGTTTTACTGGTGTACAAACACCGAATTTTCTGTACTGAGAAACGATCTAGCTGGTGCACGAAATGGGGATACTAAAGTGTCTTATTATTCTACTTTGATCTTTAGTGCACAATGTCTCAAATGGTAGTAGAAGTAGAGTGCTTGCTGTATAATGGAAGTGTCCCGGGTTCGAATACTCCTTACGTTACCAAAAATTTCCAGCCCATATGTGTTTTACGAGTTTCAGAGATCAGAGGATAGAGTTGTATCTTTATGACGGTCTCTAGCTCGGTTCGATTTTTGGCATGAAAGTAGTACATCAGTCGCTCTAAATATTCATTGTCACTGATTCAAAAACACTTAGATTGGTTGCAGTTATATAAAGCGGCTACCAATATTGAACGGTAAACTCTTGCTGAACCGTAAAATAGTCAGCGAGCTAATTTCAGGACTTTTTAATCAAAATGGGTGACAAAGTGTCCCAGGCTTTGCGAAGTGCTCGCGAACTCTTGACTTAGATGTTAACTTCAAAAGTACTTTCCCAATATTTATGTTTACCGGTAATCACCTGATTTAAATCGATTGATAAATCACTCAAAAGATTCCCCAAAATAGTTCTAAGAGTAATAAAATTGATTTTCGGACAAAAATTACTTATCGGTTCATTACCGTTTCACAACCGATTTGAACCGATTTATAAATCACTCAAAATATTTTCCGAAATACAACTCAGGGGTAATTTAAATTAATTTCGTATAAAAATTACTTATCGGTTATGAATCGGTTCATTACCGGTTCAAAACCAATTAGAACCCATACACTTATGTTGGAAAATCCAATACCCTTCCGACGAGCCCAAACATTACCTCATTAGGTTGATAAATGCGCTCTCTAGAGCATTGTAAACCTTTAAATTATCCATTAGATTTTTAAATATCAACAAAATTGTTTGTTATTTATGTTTTTGAGACATTCGGGAACTGGGATAAACCTCCAGTCTGAAGCTGGTATTACTGAATGCAATCGAATACCTTTAACATCAGAAATTGGTGACCTCTAGGGGTTTGAACTCTGGACACTTACATCGTAGAGCGAAGTACTCTTCTCTTCTGAGAGCTGTGACAGACTTGAGTATTAGCCGAGAGACGGCTTAGCGTAATTATATTCGAAGTAATGCTTAAACTACATTGTTATCATTTTCCACTAAGTCGTTTCTCGGCATAAATTCTGAGTGTGTCAAGGACCTAATATTGATCTATTTCGTGCCCCTGGAAGGGTTATCGTAGAGATAGTCAGTTTAGTTATGAAAGTTTATTTATTTTAGATCTTGGTAGGGAGTAGATCGTAAGAAGGAATGCTGACAGCTCTGGAACAACTTCTGGTAGCCAAAGCGCTCATCTTTGCAATTGTCTTAAGGGTTTTCTCCCTTTGAGATTCCTTGACCGGAACTCATAATAAGGAATTATAACTTAATTGTTTCCATTCTGGGGGAAGGTAGAAATTCTCAAGCTCAATCATTCGTCTTGCAGATTTTGATTTTTCCAAAAATTTAAATCTTTATGTTTGATCGAGGGCCAGAAGGATGAATAGTATATGGAGGCTAGAGATGTCTCTATTGATCGGGTCTTATACACTCAAAAATCTCAGTCTTGAGGCATCGTATGTGGTTGCGGTTGTATATGTATTGCTCACTTGAATTATATATTAAAGGTGAAAAATCGTATTTCTAGTTCACGAGAATCGTTTTCTTGTGTGTCTCGGTTTACAATCTTGTCTCTTGTATGGGCTTCACACCTAAGGCTTAGCCTTATGACTTACTTGCTCTAATTTCTTGCCATTCATGATTTTTTGGAAAAAGTTAAGCTAGGATTGGATTTTTAAGGTCAATTGATCTATTAAATTCTGAAGAAAAACCAATCAAAGTGATTGCTATTTAGGATTGTGAGAGTTTCAGAAATTAGGCTAAACCTCCAGTCTGAAGATCGTTACAGGGTCTCGTTAGGCTTTCTTGTCTCTAACGAGGTCGCGAGCTTAGGCTACTCAGGTTAATAGCCTGTACCTTTGGATCTTCCGCCACTTCAGGAAAATGTTCTCAGTCGGTCCAAGGCGCTCCAAGGCAAGATCTTGAATTTATTTCAGCCTCCTTGTCCTAGGTCTGCCCTGAAGTCGAGGTTCCTTCGCAATGGCTTGCATAGTTTTCTGGGGAATCTTTCATCGATTAAAGCTATTTCAGTAATTATCCCGCTTTTTGTGGATTACTGAAATGAAGTAATATGTGGTGTTAACCTCGGAGCAGACCTAGACGAAGTTGCCTGAACCATATTCTGGCTCTTGGCTAGGTACGCTTTGAAATCGACTCCAAACACTTTATTAAAGTAGAAAAGAAGAAAGAGGAGGTGAAGGCTATTCTAAATGTTCTAAACTCGCAAGTACGTTATGATCAACTTCGAACCTAGGATCTCGAATCCGTAAATGTTGTTCTATCACCAACCCACTGAGGTTAATAAATAGGGATTTTCCTTGTTGGAAATTTAACGATGTTTAAATGAAATCAGATGCCAAAGGTTGAAATGGGTTATCGGTTGACAAAAAAAGATTTTCAAAGGATTCGACTTTAAAAATATTTTGCTCAAAAGGGGCCGTTTTCGTGGAAAAATCGCAAACTGTACCACCTTTGCAGCTTGGGAAAAATCTTTTGTAGCTTTGTAAAAGTATCAGTTAAAGCTGTTGGAATTCGATTTTAAAATATAACAAAAATATCCTTCTAGTGTGCGTTGGTGTTATTGAACACAATTCAAAACCTATTTTCTTAAAACTCAATTTACCAGAGCTTTCGACACCGATCGTGTCTTCTTCAGTGGTCATTTGTTTGTCTTTTTTATTAGACATATTAGTCAGGATTTTGTTTATTTTTTGTCACAGTGTTTGAGATTATTAAGGAGCAAATCAGCTTTTTTTTCTTCTCTGAACAGCAAACGGCTTTGTACTTGCTACTTGTACTAAAGAAATGAGATTCTCATTTACAGTCGGCCAATTTTATAAAAAATAATTATTATTCTTACCTATCATTCCATGACCTAGACCTAGAAGATTTCTAGACATGCATTATTAATTTTTCTTCTACGGAAATCCGAGAAGTTGAAATGAGATCCCGAAAAGCTGAAATCCTGATGGAATCAAAATCCTAAAGAGCCAAAATCGTGAAAGCCAAAATCTCGGAAACCAAAATCATAATAATAATAATAATAATGGTGGCACAACGTTTCATAGAGGAACTAGGCCTTCCCACAAGGGGAGTTCGGGATATCCATTATTATTTTTTCTTATACGGGGATGCGGTTGTCAGTCCCATGTCCCGTGGTATCGATTGCAGTGAAGCTCACTTGATGCAATTCGAATACTTTTAATGCCAGAAAATATCCTGGTGACCTAAAGGGATTCGAACCTGGGACACTTGCACCATAGAGAGAGTACTCTACCACTTGGTTCATTGAGTGCCCCGGCCAATTTTTGTTTCCAAAATACGTAACAAAATTTGAAAAGAAACTCAGAATCCGCTTCAGTTTGAGATTTATCATTATTTGGAAGAATTATTCAGTTGACAGTGAAATATCGAGGGATGCACTATAATAAGAATAGAGTGTACAAAACTGCCCCATTATTGTTCCAATGTGCCCCACTATATGGTTCTTTTAAGATAAAATGAATTCTTGGGAATAACTTACTGATTAGTTTAAATTCCAGTACAGTTTATTGGCTTTTTAGAATACTTCAAAAGTCAATAAAGTAATTCAAAATTTATATAAAATGCCAGATAATGGAGTACATTGGAACAATAATATCAACTACTCTCTTTTTAAAATTATTTAAAAGTCTCTTAAATGCCCCGCTTTCCCTATTTTCTGTGGATTACAGTAATTTTTTTGCAAATTAAAAATTTATATATCTTTTTCAAAAATCTCCATGTTCATTTATTTATTTAATATTTTATTTATTTTAGATAAAAAAAAAAGAATCAAAGAATGAGAATAAATTAGAAGTGAAAGAAAGCCAATGTTTCAGTCGAATATAACGTGAAAACAAAAAAACAATAGGTATTAAAAGGAAAAGCTAAAAAAATCTATATTTAAAGATAGTTTATAAAATAAAATTAAAAAAAAAGAAATCTTAATAGTAATTATCACTATTTGAGGAAAAAAAAATTACACGTCATAAAAAAGGCATAAAAGAAATAGCTAATTATTTTCTAATGGTGATTATTGTATGATCGTAAAGGATTTATTTACGCGAAAATGATGTAAAAGATTTTTTATATTTATAATTTAAAGAGCGTTGGAATCGATTGAACAATTTTATTTGATTGTTAATGTGAAAATAAACAACAACAAAAAAGCTATATCGCGTGAAAAGGATTTTTGCAAAGAAAAAGAAAAAAAAAACAACAAATTCAGGGGATTTCTCGTTTTTTATATGCGTATTTAAACTTGTAATCGTCGCGTATCGCACACGTTATCGTCGGTTTTAGCGTCGGTCGTTCTATAATGGATTCGTCCCCAAATCCACCGCGTCGGTTTTATCGACTGAGACAAAAATTTCTCTACAAAATACATTATTTTAATAAGAAAAAGTAAAGAAAAAAAATAATAAAGATATTCCCACAAAAGACAAACTCATTTTATATCACAAAAAAAAAAAAACAAAATGACTTTCATCACTTTTAGTAATGTCTTGCTTTTCAAGGCATTGCTAGATAAAAAAAAGAATAAAAAAAAAATACTAGAAAAAAAATGTAACAATAAATTTGTAATACAAGAAAAAAATGTGATTAATGTATTTTTGTTGAAGGAATTTTTGTTGAGACTAAAAATGTACTTGTTCGTCGGGGAAGTACATTTCTTTGAGTATAATCATATTGCACTTAAAAAAAAAACAAAATAAAAAAAGAATATAGTACTTTTTTTCTCTCAGAAAAAAGTGCAATGTGATTAGTTTTAGATTATAAAAAAAATCGTACGTACCTTATTAAACCAAATTGATAGAAAGATTTGGTCGCGTCGCGTTCTCGTCGCGTTTTCGGGTGATTCTAATAAATTGAGTTATTTATTGAAAAAAAGTAATATATGTAATGTAAAAGAATAGAATAGATATATAGGAATTAACAAGAATTTTATAATTAAAAAAAAAAGAGAAAGAAAAGGAAGAAGAAAAATCTAGAAAATAATAAGAAAACAACAAAAGTAATTCTTGCTATTTACCACTTAAATGGAGTATACTTTGTGTTATGTTTAAAAGAAAGAGAATTAAAAGAGATGGATAACATAATGATGGTGAAATATAAAAAAGTTACAAGTAGCTACATGGATAATGACATAAATGTTACTTTAACCTACCTAATAAAATAAAATGATATGCAGAGTGGATAAAATTTCGATACAGTTTTTCATTTATTTCAAAAAATAATACAGATGAAATTTTTTTAAAATGGATTAGAGGTTATGTTGCAAAGTGCAATGGTAATACTTTGTGATTTTTTCCAATCCCTTAATTTTCATGATTTTCATAAAGTCGTTCTGAAATGGAACTCATTTCACGGCTTAAAAATAATTTCAAGATTTGAGGTTATGTTGTACTTAACCTCAAACAAAGCTAGTCGAATTTTGTCCAATAAGGTTTCCGGAGTTTCCGATATAATTTTCTTACTCCTTTTTTGAAAATTGGAATATAATTCAGGAAGTTACAATTTTCGCAACTCCATTTTTGTGGAGGGTGCCATACTTTGGAACACTTTGCCTGATAACTAACATTTTTTTTGTGAATTATACGTAATGAAAAATTTCATTTGCTGACTAATTTTGCCCAGTTGCCATTAGGGTTATGTTTTTCGAGCCGGGATATAGAACTGAAGGACCGCCTGAAACTGTTTTCATAGGCTGTAAAGCTTAGAAAAGCTTGATCATTAAAAATATGTCCTGATCTAAATTTCATTAACTCTCAACAAATAGCTACTTTGCAACATAACCTCTTATTTATTTTAGAAATTTTCTTCCGACATCATCCATAAAATCAACGAATAGATATTTTAAAACGACAAACATAACTTTTCCCACTCATTCTGTCAAACTAATTTGTTTAGAAAAAGCTAAAGTTCCCACCAAGGAAAGATTCTTATAAAAAAAAAAACTCAAAAATTTGCAACATGAAATATTCCTACAAGAATTTAATTTAAAAAGAAAATATAATTAATTTGTTTTATACGTCTCACATTAACTTAAAATGAAGCAAAACAAATAAATAGGATATTTTAGCAGCATGCTACAAAGTCTGATAATGTCATTTACAATAATATATTTTTGAGAATACTTTATAAATAACATCAATTAAAGGAAAAAAACAACAGGAAGGTAATTTTTCATTCAATCTGGAAATACGGAAAAAGGTCAAAAGTATATGCAATTTTTTTGAGAAATGGACAATGGTAATGGAATTTTGGACAAGAATAAAACGCTTTTTGTTGAGGGATTTGCTGAAAAAAATCACTGTTTAAGCAATATTTGCATAAAGAATTTATTAAAATTGTTAAATTCCAAATATAAAGACAAAATTTTTTATCACTAAATTATTGTTGCACGGAAAATTTTCAAAATCAATGGCACTTGCTCTTTTTTGATAAATAAACTTGAAAAAATTGCGCATTGGGGCTTGGGCTTACTTTAAAATGTGAGGTTATATTTAGAAGTAACCTAAAAATTATAACTGGGTAGAAAATTTTTAAATTTTTATTTTATTTTCTTTTAAGGTATTTGCAAGAGAAATCAATTTTTTGTAGCGTTTCTTTGTAAATTCTCAGCGAGCACAATTGTCTGAAAAAAAAAGCAGCGTTTTCAGCGTATTTTTGTTGAGACTATTATCAAAAATATGCTGACCGGTCAGCAGTTCTCGAATAAAAAATGCTAACCAAATGTATGGAAAAGATACCGCCTCGCGAGTGTTATTTTAAGGTTAGAAGAATTCAGCTGAAAATACATGTTTTCAGCTGAACTGAAATCGGTTAGCGGTTGGTGATCGCTGAAAACATATCATTGCAGGATTAGCAACTGTGCTAACTGCATTTGCTTAGTGTTGAATGCGGAATGAATGCTGATACAAAGCAAATGTAGTTAACACAGTTGCTGATCCAGCAGCAAAAGCCGCGCAGCGATACGTCGCTTCAATGAATGCTGACACAAAGCAAATGCAGTGAGCACAGTTGCTGATCCAATGTATTTTCTAAAAAACGAATTGTATTTTCAGCTGAATTTTGCTAACCTTAAAACGACACTCCAATTTGGTTAACATTTTTTGTTAGAGAACTGTTGATCGGTCAGCATATTTTTGCTGATCGACTCAGCAAAAATATGCTGAAAACGCTATTCTTTCAGCTAACTGCGCTGCTGAAATCTTCCTTTTTTTAAATTCAAAATTCAGTTTTAAAGATCCAGCGAGACACAGTGAGCTAAAAATGTCAGCGTTTTCAGCAAAAATATGCTGAAAACACTGCCTTTTTTAGCTAACTGTGCTCGCTGGGAGATTAGATAATGCCCCAGCGAGAACCAAAACCGACTTCAATTCAGCTGAAAGCATTTGCATTTTCAGCTGAAATTCTGCTAAACTTAAAAGGACACTTGCAATGCAGTATCTTTTCCATTTGGTTAGCACTTTTTGTTCGGGAACTGCTGATCAGTCAGCTGCTCAACTCAGCAAAAATATGCTCAAAACGCTATTTTTTTAGCTAACTGCGTTCGCTGAGGTCTTCCATTTTCTTTAATTCAAAATTCAATTTTGAAAGCCCAGTGAGCACAGTTAGCTAAAAAGGGCAGCATTTTCAGCAAAAAAAATATGCTGAGAAACTGCCTTTTTCAGCTAACTCTGCTCGCTGGGAGGTTAGGTAATGACGCAACGAGCACCAAATGTTAACCGACTTCAATTCTGCTGAAAACATTTGTATTATCAGCTGAAATTCTGCTAACCTTAAAACGCCACTCGCGAAGCAGCACCTTTTCCATTTAGTTAGCACTTTTTGTTCGAAAATTGCTAATCGGTCAGCTGATTGATCAGCAAAAATATGCTGAATACGCTATTTTTTTTAGCTAACTGCGTTCGCTGAGATCTTTCATTTTCTTTAATTCAAAATTCAATTTTGAAAGCCCAGTGAGCACAGTTAGCTAAAAAGGGCAGCATTTTTCAGCAAAAATAAGCTGAAAACACTGCCTTTTTCAGCTAACTGTGCTCGTTGAGAGATTATGTAATCACCCAGCGAGCATCAAATGTTAACAGACTTCAATTCAGCTGAAAACATTTGTATTTTCAGCTGAATTTCTGCTAACCTTAAAACGACAATTGCGATACAGTATCTTTTCCATTTGGTTAGCACTTTTTGTTCGAAAATTGCTGATCGGTCAGCAAGATATGCTGAAAACGCTATTTTTTTTTAGCTAACTGCGTTCGCTGAGATCTTCCATTTTCTTTCATTCAAAATTCAGTTTTGAAAGCCCAGCAAGCACAGTTAGCTAAAAAAGGGCAGCGTTTTCAGCAAAAATATGCTGAAAACACTGCCTTTTTTAGCTATGCTCGATGGAAGATTAGGTTAATGACCCAGCGAGCACCCACTGTTAACCGACTTCAATTCAGCTGAAAACATTTGTATTTTCAGCTGAAATTCTGCTAACCTTAAAATGAAACTCGCGAGGGCAGTACCTTTTCCATATTATTTGTTTAGCACTGTTTGTTCGACAATTGCTGATCGTTCAGCTGATCGACTCAGCAAAAATATGCTGAAAACTTTGTATTTTTTTTAGCTGACTGTGCTCGCTGGCTTATTCCATTTCTTCAATTCAAAATTCATTCTTGTAAGGTTAGGCAATAAATGAGTCTCAAACTTGACAAACAGCTTTGTTTTTTTTTCTAAATAAGGCTAAATTACTAATAATAATTTCCTTTTAATTGGAAAATTAGAAGAAATTTTTCTACTTTAGATTATTTGATAGGTTATATTCAACATAACCTCACAATTTTATTATAACCTAAACGTCAAATTAGAGATTACAAGTTTTTTTTTTTTAAATAAAATCTTATGAATCAAGAAGACTTTCCTTCCCTTGCAATAAAGATATTTGAGTGTGTTTATTTCTTTGTCAAAAAAAAATTGCAATTGGTGGCTTTTAATTTGATGAGAAAGATATTACAAAACCAAATGCAAATGATAAGTCCATATCCATTAAAAAGAAACCAGGGAATACATAAAAGAAAATCTTGTGTGAAGAATTATGCAAAAGAACATTAGATTAATACCTTGTATTTTCAACTATGTAATTAACATAATATCACCAAAAGGGAAATGTAACTTAAAGGAGAAAATAATAAAATTGAAAGTAGCAGAAAAGAGAATATTTTTTCAGTTTTTACTGTTCAAAATTTGTAAATTGATTTTTGACGAATCATTTTTTTGAAAATTAAATTGAAGCTTTAACGGTAAAGTCTTTTTATTCAATTTTCAGTTTGATTGACTTTTGGATCAGTGTGAATTAATTTTTATGGAGTGATATTTTGATTTTCTGATGAAATTTTTTAAATTTTAATAAAAAAATTAATATTTTTTATGGAAAATCGTGTCGTTAGTGTGTACTAAATATTGAAATTAATATATTTCGTACTTTTAGTACTGCTAACGGCTTAGTACACGTGTTGCCAACTGGGATTGTAATTTTCTAGCAGTTTGTGTTTTTTCTCACCAAAAATTTCTATTTACAAATTTTATCATGTCATCAAAATTGGAAATAAATATTCGTAGCTTAATAGCTCAATGCGAGGAGATAGCCAAAGCAGACAGCATGGACTGGAGGCTTAAGAAATACATCAAGTCTATTGATATTTTGATTCAGGAGCTCGTAGAAGAGGAAATGATGTACGTAGGATGAATGTTTTGCTTTTGATTTTGGGCAAAAAACAGATATTTCTTTCAGGGATCCTGAAAGTAAAGCTATTGAGGAGTATCGGAGGCGGTGTGGAGAGCTAAAGAAACTAGTTAATTATCAAGAACCTCAGAAATCTATCAGCAAATTCGCTCCATCTGTAGATAGTATTTTCAAAGAGATTCAGCAAGTTCACAATGCGAATTACCATCAAGAACTCAGGAAGGATTTGCTGGGAAGTGATTCTATGCGACTCAGGAAGGGTGGGGGCACAGCTCCAGGAGATGACATGGGAAAAGCCATGAAGCACTTTGCGGATATTCAAGAGAAAATTGCCGAAAACATGATATCACTAACTAGCAGCTTAAAGGAGCAGACCCAGACAGCAAATAGGATTATAAAGAATGATGTTGAGACAGTGAAGAGATCTACTGTCCTATCAGAGTCCAATTTTGGTTCCCTGAAGACGAAATCTGAGAAACTAAAGGAGCATTCAAATCGAGCCTGCAAATGTTGGATATGGATGATGATTGGCTGTGTGATGATGATTTTCATGTGTAAGTATAGAAAACCCCATATATCCTCAATTGGAACAATTTCTCATGGCTTTTTCTTCCTCTTCTTTCCAGTTATGGTCTTTTTTATCAAAGTTATGAAGAAATAAAAGCAAAATAAATAAAAAGGTTGAGGTTATGAGACAAAAACTGCTAGAATTTTCTTCAAAACCCAACGATATTTTTTTCGTTAAATATGACGTCACTAGCGCCAACTTCAGGTGTATGCCGAAGTTTTTTCGTGTGAGCTTGGGTTTTGAAAAATTGAAAAAAATCGTGCTTTTTCCTCGTCAGAACCAGTGAAAAAGCATAAAAACGTGCTAAAAATGGATCATTCGGACGACAATGAGCAAATTGAGGAATTGATATACTCTGAGGAGGGTGAAGAGCTGGAGGAAGAGACTGTGGATATTTTGCCATCAGATGACTACGAAAGGGAGGAAGATGAAGTTTCCGGACCACAAGTCATCACCGGAGATCTTCCTCCGAGGAAGAATATTGTGTGCATCAAGTCTACGGGTGGTGGACAGGGTATTCCACTGCAACTGAAGACCATTCAGGCCACCAAGAGCCCAGCTATTGCGTCTCAGGTGCAGAAATTGATGGGGAAGCAGGTGACTATTGTGTCCAAGCCAGTTAACAGTTCTGCAACACCATCCCCCATTGCCATTTCCGCTTCACCGCGCATGGCAACGTCCACTGGGCAGCTGGGGCAGAAGTTTGCCCTCCAATCTGGTTCGGGCGGAAAGAAGATTGTCACGATATCTCCATCTCAAGCGCAGCAATTCAAACTGGTGTCCTCAGGGTCACCTTCCTACATCTCCCGGCTCAAGACACTGGGCAGCAGCCCAGGGCAGAAGATCATCGTGAAGACTTCTCCCGGAGGATCAACTACTTCGAAGCTTTCTGGGACTTTTATTGACATGGGCAGCGGACAGAAACAAATGGTAGTGAGCTCGCCCAACATCCTCAACATCGGGGCATCATCTTCTCAGGGACAGAGTCGCCAGATGACTGCAGTCAAGGCCCTCAATGTGCCCAATAAAGTGCAAGTCGTGAGGGTGATCAACCCAAAGACCCAGCAGCAGACTCTCCAGAAGATTGTTATCGCCAATCCGCAAAAGATAAAGGTAAGAGATTTGCATTATTAACTGATACATTTGAAACTTGTAACAGAAACGATACTGTGAAAAATCTTCAAATTTTGCCAAGGGATAATTTTATTTTCTCATTTTTTTCACTAATTTTTTTTTAAATGAAAATGAATTTTAATTTTGAGAAATTAAGGAAAATTTAAATTTCTGGTCTTATTCTTTAATTTTAAGGAGTTTAAGCATTATCCACATTATAGTAAAATATTTATTCTCATTGCGTCCTCTGATTGGTTAGATTTAAACCAATCAGAGTACACTACGGGCTTAGAATATTCCAGAGTAATTAATATTTTTCTCTCGCCATTTCTGATTGGAAAGGTTCTTAACAATACCAATTAAAAAGGACTTATACATTGATAATTCCTGGTGGAGATTTTTTTAACAATTTGTTAGGCTAGTGAGACCAATAGGGGAAGGCTTTCTGGCTTCGCACATACCCTAACTTCGAACACTTGATATTTTTTCTATATTCAGTGTATTCAGTGAATTTGATTTAGTTGCAGCATATTTAGTAGCCAGTTTTTCACATATATCCTTAAAAAGATACGTTAGATTGATAGGAAATATATCGCTTCTTGGAAATTACAAGGGGCCAACTAATTTTCGCCCATTTTTCAGGAGACAGCATAAAAGATTCAACTTTGTATAAATAATTATCTCAATTAAGTATTTTGATAAAAACAATTTAATTCTTTTCTATTTGTATGAGCACTAATATAAATATCGAAACTTTTATATTTTTACTTTTTAAAATATGTTTTTTAATGAGTTAGCTCCTTGTCGTTCTAAATGATGTGCAAATTTTGCTGAAATTAGAATGACAAGGGATCAACTTGCTTGAGTTAGTCTCTTGTTTCACAAAAATTTGAACGATAAATCTATTTTGTGCCGCTTGACTTCAAACAAAACCGCGCAAGCAATCATAAAGAGTAAAATTTTGAAAAACTTTTCTAATAACGAAATTTATTGACTCATATCATCTGAAATTTTATTAAATTCTCTGTCTGAGTGTATTAAAACCTCAAAATCGCCAAAAAGTGAGTTGGCCCCTTGTAATTTCCAAGGAGCGATATGAAGTGTACATACTGTACAAAGGCAGAGTGTGTGCGAAGCCTGAAAGCCTTTCCTTAACAATTTTTCGATGAATTTTCTGCGAAATTGGCTTCATTATTCAACTAGAAGTTTGACAAAAATCTAAAAGCATATTTAATGTTTTTATCTAGTCAAAGAACGCAAAAATAATAATTTTATTCTAAATATTTTATTTGATTAAATATCCAGCTTCAATAAAACAAAAAGTTAGACTTTCGAAATTTCCTCGAAATCATTTTATTCCGTTTTATTGAAATTAGGGTAAACTTTGGAAAGTGGGACAATTAAGAAAAAGTTCAATTTCAAATGCATTTCTAAGCTAAATAAATATTTACTTTTTTTTATTTTCTTGGCATCATGAGATTCTTTGTGAATTATTATAAAAGAATTTCAACCGTTTTTGTTAAAAAAATTCGACCAATTACGGTAAAGTGGTAAAGAAGTTTAAGAGTTGGACAATGGTACAAGTTGGACGGGAAGTTTTTCTAGATAAATTTAGTACTGCATTTTTATTTGTATATTTTTATTGCTTTAGTTTTATAATTTGTTTCCTTGTGCTTAAAAAATATTTAGTACTGTATTTATCAAGAAAAAATCCCTGTCCAACTTGTACCGGCGAATTGTCCAACTTGTATCACTTTACCCTAATTGGAAAATTCAATATAAATTAGAAAACAACTCTTTTTAAAAAGATGGACAAAATTTTGGAAAGTGGAACACATTTTTCTGGAAAGATGGACATTAGGGTGTTTCAACAAGGAAAAAAATTGGCACTATTCTTACGGTGCTGTATTTGATGAGACAAGAAAGTTTTTCTTCAACGACCATATGATCAGACGCCGTTTAGAGGTGGCTGAACAACCCTCTCTGTAGAACATTTTTCTGATTTTACACTACCAAAGGCTTTGGGAGTACTACAGAGGAACCTTTTTTCCTTTTCCAAGTGTTTTTACGGTTTTTACTAAACACTCTGTCAGACAGAGTGGTCTCCGGAATCAAGAAAGCTTTGGTAGCCTTTCACCAGGAGATTTTCTGCCTAATAGCTACTAGTGCTGTTGTAACTATTTCACTGAGTAATTAAGGCTGTTTTTCTTCCTGGTTGACATGAGTTTACCACACAAAATCGCCAAACTTATTCAGAAAATCAACTTGTTCAAAATTTCATTAAACTTGTTTTGAATGCAACAAGAAATTAAATCACATTTCACTCCTTTTACCCCTAACATTTCACATACATTTTTTATTCACCTTTTAAATGGATGAATTTCCTTCAATTTTCACTGCAGGCAATTCAAGTAAAAAACTTTGAAACTTTTTTTACCCACATCCATAAGAAACGGTGAAAATGACAACTCCCGTAAGGCCATGTATGTCATGAATACAATACATTTTTCAAATTCGTTTTGCAAGTTACTCTTTGATTGTAAAGTAACGCCTTTTGCGTTTTTAACTTCTCAAATAATCACAAAATTAGGATTAATAATATTTTGATCAAAAATTAAAATATTTAATTGAGTTATCATCAAGTTTATAGGAAGATGTCCCACATTCCACACTGCTTGGTCCCACTTTCCAAACTGTCCCGCTTTCCAAGTTTTACCCTATATGCACCCCTTCACCAGAGAACCTTTGAATCAATGTTAAGAACGTTACTGAGTTACCCATTCAAGTCTTAGGGCTTTGACCGCTTTGGCAGGCCTACGGCTTATGTCCTAGACACACTTACGACTTAAACCGAGGGACGACTTAGTGGAAAATTATGGAAATGAAGTTTTACCATTATTTCTAATATAATTACGCTAAGCCGTCTCTAGGCTAATCATCAGGTCTGTCAAGGCCCTTACACACAAAATAATTTTAAGAGTAGGGTAAGTGTGCGAAATTTCGGCATAATTGCATGCAAACGCCAAAGTCTTAGATTTGAAATATCATATTTTTAATACAAACTGAATATATTTGTAACTTTTTTATAAGGAGTTTTGCTTGGTACCTTGTAGACAGTTTATCGCCTTTATTTTCTCTAAAATGATTCTTAATACATTTTAAAATGAATAAAAATATAGGCATAGCATTGGTGGCTTATTTCGGCCAACTTCATTCTCATAGTTCCGTGCCCTTCTGGAATTCTTCCAATGTCTTTTTCAGATCATCTTGTTCGTCGAAGCAACATTTTTTTGTTTTTTTTTTTTGCATTGTTTAATCTCTAGAGTACAAAACCTAAAATTTCATGGAAATTCGAGGAATAAAAAATGTGATCGAAATTGCAAGCTGGCCGGTATTTGGTACACTTACCCTAAATAAAATTGATTTTCGGACAAAAATTACTTCTCGGTTTATAACCAGTTCATTACCGGTTATAATCCGATTTGAACGGATTTATAAATCACTCAAAACATTGCCCAAAAAAAAATGGGACTAATAGAACTGAATTTCGAATAGAAATTAGTTATCAGCTATGAACCGGTTCATTATCGTTCAAAATCGTTTGGAACTGAATTCAAACTCGTTCGGAAATTCCAACACTTCCAACGACCCCAAACATGACCCCATTCGCTTGATAAATGCACTCTATAGTGTCTTTTTAACCTTTGACCTTGAAAAATCGTTATTAGGAATGATTCAAAATCCGTTCAAATGCCCGTCTGGGTAATCTCTCAAACATATCTGTTTTGGAGGGGAATGAGGGGCATGTCAACGATCCTTGGGTCGACTTATGGAGGGGGGATCCCCCGAAGGTCCCAAGTCGCTATCTCTAACCGTTTGGCCTCTAGAGCTGGCGACTACCGGACGGAAATACGGAAAAAGAGCGTGACTTAGGAATTGTGGTCTCTGGAAGAATGAGGGAGGAGAAGAATGGAGAGAAAAATGGACGGATTATACTGCTTTCTCCGTGGATTTCGAGCAATAGAGTTTTAAAAATATCAAAACCTATGTAACCCCTTAAAATTAAAAACTCATTGAAACATGAAAAAGGATTAACTCTTTCCGTATCGCAGCATATGCTTCAAGCCAATTTCACCATTTTTTAATCAAGAATATCTAAGCTCAGGAATTAATTGAGGTCCTACAAAAAAATATCTTACATTTGGACATCCTTATAGTTTGTAATCATCTACAAGAATCGGATTTTTATCAGTTCTGAATAATTAAAAAAAAACATTGTTTTTCATAGAATATTCATATGCTTCTTTGGGTACTCAGAGTCCCAAAAGAGACGAAAGAGTTAAGAAGAAAAAGGAGAGGTTTCTTCCTTTTGAATCTCTAAAACAGTGAGAAAATCTCAAATGTCCCAAATTGTAAATGATTCCAAATTACCCCATTTTACCCTAACTCCTTAAAAATCCATTGAAACATGAAAAGAAATTAATCAATGGAATTTTTACCTTTCAGGAGGGTCAATCAACAACACCTCCGAGCACTATTCCTCCGCCAAAGCTGGTAATCCAAAGCAAAAACGGCCAGTGCTTCTATGTGGCCACATCGCCCACAAAGGCCAATGCCACCAAGTACACTCTGGAGCCCAAAAGTGGCTCTAGTCCTGGATCTGGTCAGAAGAGTGGCATCCCTGTGCCCATGTCGAAGATTGTTCTGGACAAGGATAAGCTCAAAGTGGTGTTTCCAGAGCCGACAATTCTCAATTCGAGCGTATCGAACAACTCCAAGAGTTTCCCTGTGCACGTATTCACCAGCAAGAGTACCCATACTCCCGGATCCAATACCAACGTGACCACAGTGCGCAATTTCTCCAACAAACCCATCATCACGGAACGCAAGGTGGACATCAAGGAGAAGATTGACATTGAGAAATTGCTGGAGGGTGGTGGTCTCAATGCTGATGGCAAGAAGCGTCCGTGCAACTGTACCAGATCCCAATGCCTCAAGCTCTACTGCGAATGCTTTGCCAATGGGGAATTCTGCAAAGGGTGCAACTGCAAGGAGTGCTACAATAGTCTGGAACATGAGGAGGATCGACAGAAGGCCATTCGATTGTGCCTGGATCGCAATCCAAATGCCTTTAGGCCGAAAATTGGTAAGTTCAATGAGGAAGATGCCATTCGGAGGCAGCACAATAAGGGATGCAATTGCAAGAGGAGTGGTTGCCTCAAGAACTACTGCGAATGCTACGAGGCCAAGATCTCATGCTCCAGCAACTGCAAATGCTTCGGATGTCGCAATGTTGAGGGCTATTTTCCGCGAAGCGATCAAATCAGTCCCCAGGCTGCCGGAGTGAAGCGTCGTCAGAGTGAGGAATTGGAGCCACAACAGTGCACACCCAAGAAGCAAGCATGCAACTTTATGACTCCCGACGTCGTCGAGGCGTCCATTCAGTGTATGATTGCCCAAGCGGACGACTGCCAGAAGTCCAGTATTCCCTTCCTGCTGACCGAAAAGATGATTTTGGAGGAATTTGGACGCTGCCTGGCTGAAATTATTGACTTTTCATTCAACACTGACTACTAATCTCTGACCCTTTAATTTCTCTTTTATTTCTTTTTTGAAAATCCATTACACTGCATAAACTACTGTGTATCCTCCCGAAAAGTTTTTTTTTTTGCAAAATAAAGTTAGAATTTGGGGTACATGAAGAAAAAATCTGGGTTAGTTTCTTTTGAAATTCATATCTGTTGAGAAAAGTACGGCCTGTTGCTTCTTCCTGTTCTTCTTCTGGGAGGACTTTGAGCCCTCAGACTCCCTCATGGAAGCCTCGGCCTTCTGCAGAGCCATTGCCATGTCCGAGCTGAAAGCACGCCTAAAGTCAGGAACAGTGCTGTCTTCGTCTGCAGGTTCTGCAGTTGTCAAAATCTTGCTCCAGGGAGACTCAACGGATGCCTTCTTGTCCATCAAACTCGGCCAGAATGCCCCCTCAGATGGACTCGAGAGCATCTGCAATGAGGCTTCTGTTAAAAAAAAATCTTCCGGAGAAGATGGACAATTTCCTGGAAAATAACCTTTGCAAAGGATGGTCCTTGCTTTCGAGTATCTTCTTTCACCTCAATGGGGCATTCCATCATCATCTCAGGGGGTCTCTCGGTGAAACTTCCGCACTAAAAAAAAATGCAAAAGTATTGCTTTATTGATACACTACTGAGAGAAATCCGAAAAAGTTAAAATAACATTCCAGAAATGTTAATTTTACCCTGCATTATTGATCCGAAATCGGTGTAAATATTACCCTTTTTAGGTGTATTAGGGGTTAAAGTTATACTTTTCAGGTGTAAAAAGGTGTAAAATTAACATTAAAAAATGTTGATATATTTTTATACCTAAAAATGTTAAAGTTATGAGGAAAAAAAGTTAATCGCACCCTCTTTCTTCCTCAGTGTAGGTATCTTATGCCCTAGAGACACTTACGACTTAAGCCGAGAGACGGCTTAACGTAATTATCATCAAAATAATGATCAGATTAGATTTCCATCAATTTCTCATATTCACTGAAATATCAATTAGTGTCTAATCGGTCTATTTGCGAAGCCTAATTCAATCTAATGCTAAGAAAAATTTCCTCAGAAGATTTCCTCGGCCTAAAAATTAGTAATTACAGGAAGTTCCGGCTTAAGTGAAAACGGACTGAAAGAATTTGATATGAATTGCCTATTGAGAGCTCATTTTACAAAATAATTTCTGAAATGCTCCTAAATGTATGCAAATTTTCCACGCGGTAAATTTGAAATACATTTCTTAAGGCTCTGGCACATCTTTTTTAGATTATGAACCATTTGCGCTGAAAATATGCTGAAAAATTGGCGCCGAAAATTTTTGCATACATCTCGGCGTTTCCGCAATTTATCCGAAAGATATCTCCAATATCTTCGAATACTGTATCTGACGCAGCTGTATATTCTCTTCAGTTTCTTCCGGTGTTCGTCAGAGGATTGCCTTCTTCTCAAATCAAAGACTAAAAGTTTTTCTCCAAAGCTTTCAATCCTCGGTATGGGTCTTCCTCAGTGGACTGAGAATGATTTCTTTATTTTAGATAAATTTTCTTCATGGACAATCTTACAATCTCCTCTTTTACTTACTCAATTATAGTCTTTCTAATGATTTGGAAACGACTTTCGTCCTCTTAACACTACACATAGCCACAAAACTTACTTTTCTTTCTTATATAATATATGGGAATTTTTGCTATTACTTTTTCTTAATATAATTTTATTCTTTGTTTGCTGCTTCCTCTTCAGTGGTTTTGTTCCAACTGTGGTCCTCAATCTTTTTCTCTTTTTATTCCTCTGTGAACGGAATCTTATCAGAGTCCATAGTCCCCCGGATATTGAGTATAATTGAGTAAGAGAGGAGATTGTAAGATTGTCCATGAAGAAAATTTATCTAAAATAAGGAAATCATTCTCAACCCACTGAGGAAGACCCATACCTAGGGTTGAAAGCTTTGGAGAAAAACTTTTAGTCTTTGATTTGAAAAGAAGGCAATCCTCTGACGAACACAGGAAGAATGAATTCGTAGACACATAAGAATGAATTCGCCGGCCTTTTTCGGTGCCGAGAATTTCTTTTAAAGCGGAACTCCCTGTAATATATTTTAATATTTTTAGGTGCCTATAGACATGTTGTCTACGCCATGGCAATTTTTGTACATCTTTGCCAGGCAATATGATCCTGGGTCTTCTCGTTTTCGAGATCTCTCGACCTCATGTCCGTTTTTACAGTGGAACGCCATATGGTAGGAGGGCGATCAGGACCTCACTTTTGTTGGGTTTCGTTAAGAACTCTCTTTATTAAGTGGTCCGCCGGGCGACGCATCACATGGTCATACCATCTTAACCGTGATTCTGCGAGATTATCGCCAATATTCTCCACTCGCATGCTGCCCCTTACATTTTCACCATCTTACATTTGCGCACCCCATCTTTTAGGGTGACTCCCTACGATCACCTTAGCATTCGCATTTCTGTGACGTGAAGCTTTTGATCATGGGCTTTAGTGGTTGCTCTACATTCAGAGTCAGAGAACTACGATCTGGTACAGCTTGCCTTTCAACTTTGGTGCCACTCTTCGGTTACAATACACGCCGGATAATATTAATCGCGTAGAGACCTAAAACATTTTGCCCAAAAACGGGGCACATCATCAATGGCCAGCGAATTCACCAACATCAAATCCCCTACTCTGCATGGGGCAGGGGACAACGGACAAACACACACTGAGAAAAAAATGGGGATACGATTAACTTTTTTCCTCGTAACTTTAACACTTTTTAGGTGTAAAAATATATCAACATTTTTTAATGTTAATTTTACACCTTTTTAAGGGTAAAATTAGCATGAAAAGGGGTAACTTTAATCCCCAATACACCTAAAAAGCATAATATTTACATCGATTTCGGATCAATACTGCAGGGTAAAATAAACATTTGCGGTATGTTATTTCAACTTTCTCGGATTTCTGTCAGTGATCGTTTAGCATCCTTGTCCCCATTTCTTGTCAAGTTTTATTACTTTTAGCGTGAGCTCTAATTAATGGCCACCCCAAAGAGAAAGTAATCTTTAAAACGTGTCAACGTAGATCAACAACTTTACGAGGTTTCCAGGAATAGAGGGTACCTCTGTTTGCTTAATTAACAAATGCATCCCTCTTTTTGGTCACTCAGATCTCGCCCATTGTCATTTTACGACCTTTCGTGATCATCTGTCCTTTTTAACAGCTGAAAAGTGTTTTATCCTAAAGGAATACTAATGACTCCGGGGTGTTTCTTTGTCTCTGGGCTATAAATTTCCTAAGGACTAATTGCATAGAAAAAACTCTCTCGCGGTGCTAGACATGATCTATCATGTATTTTCTTGATATTTCACGAAAGAAACAGCACGATCATGAATATTTGAAAACCGAGTTGTGATGCACAAAATGCGTCACAACAAGAACACTACCTTGCGGTAGGCCATTTTTATTGCAGTCTCCATCTGCTTTGCTGACCACTGAACTCAACAAAGAATCTGCGATTCTCTAAAAGAACCCGTCATCTGTGCGAGGCCGTGGTCATTTGTGAGATTGTAGATCTTGGAAAGGAGAATTCTGTGGTTTACTGTGCCAAAGGCTGCCGAGAGGTCAACGAAGACAATACCTGTGATTTTGCTTTCCTCGAAACCGTCCTCAATAATCTGAGTGAGGTTCAAAACTTGACCGGAGTTGGATTTTCCAGATAGGTACTCAGCTTGCTCTCCGATCAGCTTCTCCTCTACGGCAGGAGCAATCCTTTGCAACAGAATACTTTCAAACATTTTAAAGAGATGGCACAAAAGAGAAATCGAGCTGTAGCTCCTCGGATTGTTGACATCTTTTTCCGGCTTTGGAATTGTCACCACATGGATATGGACTTTTCTCCATTCATTCGGTATTTTGCGATGATACAAGCAATGGTTAAAGAATTTAAGGATCCAGTCAACAGTGACGGGTCAAAGATTTTTTATCTGTTCAGCGTACAGGCCGTCAATACCCGTCGCTTTCCTGTTCTTCAATGCTTTAATAACCGAAGTGAGCTCGTCAACACGAATAGATGGGGATAGGCGATCTACCTCTGCAGCAAGATTACGAATTAAGCTTATGGCAATTTTACCCACTTTGCCATTCGAGAGCAATTGATGAGTTTTGAATCAGGATCGGATATTTAGAGACCTTCGGGTACTAGGCTAAACCTATACTCTGAAGACCGCTTTAAGAGTATCCATTGATACTTAAAGCATCTGTGACAAAAACTGTTAATTTAACAAAATTTTCTTTTTTCCATGAAAATTGCAAACTAATACGCGCAATATTTTTTATATTTCACTAACTAATAGACCAATTAGAAAATTATTTCAAGCATTTTAAAAAAAGAATTATTTTACAACTTACCGAAGGGAAATCCTTGGGCGATCCAATGTCAATGTCCACCGCTTGAGCCAGCATCTTCCCCATTTGCCGATCGTAAACTTCATTGATCTTCATCTCCCTGATCCTTTCCTCTCTGGCGCGCACTTGCCGATTCTTAGCTCTCTGCTTCAGCTCCTCATCGAACGTCTCCATGATCTCCCGTGAGACAATCGGCGTGTCAAAGACAATCTCCACAACGTCAAACTGGCAAGTGATGGGCAAATGCTGAAGATACTTCAATCTCTTGCGCAGCGTCTCATCCATCGTGAAGCTGTCTTTCTGTACAATTCGTCCACTCAGCATCTCAGGACCCTTCCATAGTTCCCCAAATTGGGCCTGAATCATGCGATTATTCACTGTGTGGAGGTACAAATTCTGACCATCGACAGCTTGATAGAAATAGAAGAAATTAGAAGTATCTTCGGGAGTTTCTTCCCTTTCCTCCTGCTCAGAATTATCTTCAGAAAATACTTCCTTTTCGGCCTTCAAAATCTGTTCGATATCTTCTTCCGTTCCCTTCTGAACTAGCAATTTATTCAGGGATGCTCTTCTTTCAGCCAGAAGGTCCAGAGCTTGCTGGATAAAGATCATTTCTGGACAATTTAGACCATTGGGTCCATCAGTTTCCATCTGAAGCAACAATTGACGTTGTTCTTGTTCCAAAATCGAGAGAATCTCCTCGAAATCAGCCAAAATCAATTTTGAATGAACAATCAAGTCTTTGGATTCGAAGAAATGGGGCAAAGGGTCTGAATCCTGGGCATCCTTTGAGGCTTCAGTCACACTCAAAGAGCCCTTCTTGCGCTTCATGAGCTTCAGGGTAACAACTTCATCGATCTTAAATTCATGATGGTAATTGGCTACGGCGCTTTTGAGATCTGCCACGTAGATGGGCTCGTAGCAGATGGGACATTTGCGCCAGGATTTGTCAGACAGGGCCAAATAATGGAGGATACAGGGCCAACAGTAGACATGGCCACAACGGGTCATTTTCCCAGCTACCGGAGGATAGAGGCAGATGGGACACTGAGTATCCTCATTGCTGTGGATTATCACCTGTTCGATCTGATCCCACTTCACCAGGGTGTCCGGGCATCCACGGTGAACCTCATACTCTCCAGATGACTTCACCACAAATTGACAACTACGGGAAGAAAATCGTCAGAGATCACCAGAGAAATCCGGATGAATCTGGATATTTGACATTTTTATCATCATCTTTTCTTCACAGCTATTGCAATTTGTGGGAATTGATTACAAAGTGATCAGGGGCATCAGAAACCGTGCAGAGGAACAATAGTAAGAATTTCTCTTTCAAGGAAACCTTTCTAAAAAGTTATTTAAATTGAAATAATTTTTTCGCCGAAATGTGTCAGATAAAGTAAAATTATATAAAATGGATCTAATTCAATTCATTTTGATATACTATCGATTCTGTCTACTTTTATCGTATCTGCATTTTTCGGTTCCAGAAATTTTATTAAAAGAGCTCTTGCACCAATTTTCCCTGGAGGTTAGGTACCAACGCTAAGACGGCGGTGGACGCAATAAACAAACATTTTCCATATTTAAAGAAATGTTGCGCTTTTGAAGCATTTTAACCTGAGGTGGAATGATAACTTTTCGATACAATCGAATCGATTAATCTAACAGATATAGATTAAGTGAATAAGAACTTTTTTCTGATTGTTGGGCCATTCATCGTGAGATTCCTAAGAGAATGAGACTGTTGATAAACATCTATATTAGTTACAGAAAGTGCAGCTATCGTTTAAATTTCTCAGAATCGACAGTCGATAGTATCGAAAATAAGTTGTCATGTCCCCCCCCTGATTTTTCCACATTTCAAGTAAATTCCCCACTCCATTTTTGCAAGTTTTCTGAAAATGGAACGAGTTTTAAATATATTTTTGAAATTTCAGTATGAGAACCAAACATTATAAATTCATCTCAAAACAAAAATATTTCAGGATTTTTTTTTTGAAAGCTAAATTACATTTTCATTTTGATGATGAAAAATTACATCATAAAATAAGACAAACTATGACAAAGTTGAGCTTATTTGCTTCATTTGAAAATTTGAAAAATATTCACAAACTTTTTTAAAATTTAACTTACTGCGCCCGAATTAAAAAGCAGATGCCAATTTAATTTTCAATTTTATTTTTTATAGTGAAGAATATATCATTTCGCCTGGAGGCCTGATTGAATGCGTGCAGAATTTTATGTATACTTCCCTTGCCGACAATAGGGTCATATATGACCCGGAGTTTTTCCGAGTTTTTACGCAATGGAAAATTTTTTTCCTCTCTGAACTATTATATTTGATCATAAAGCATTAGGAAAAACTCATTTTACAAGAATTCATCTGCTGAATAAAAGTGGGACGCGAAAGAGTTAATGCCCGTCAAATCATTGCTCTACCTGCCGATTTTACTCGGAGATTTTTTGAATTGTAACGGTATATTCTAGCACATTCAGAAAAAATCTGTAATTTTCGGCAGAATTTCCGCGTAGAAAATCTGAAGATTCTTGGCAGAAATTCTGCGGAAAATCTGCAGATTCTCGGCAGAATTTCTCCCTAGAAAATCTGCATAGCCTCCATTACTTCACAAATTTTTTTTGATTTATGAAGAAACTGTAGAAGTTATAAAGAAAATGGTATGCTCTGCTCTGCTTAAAAAGCATTTCCGATTAAACATTTAAGATAAGTAAAAAGATGCGAGCAAAAATACTAATTTCTTAAAAATCGCCCATGGAATGGTACAAAAACACGCAATTTAGGTTGACACTCTGCTTAAAATTTTCACTTCACTATTGTCTACTTATAACACGGCGTCGCAGAATTCTTTATTTTATATAAACACTGTGATATCACCAAGAATAGCTCTATTGAATTTTGCAAACTGCAGTGAAAAATATTCCATCTTTTCAGACACAGCTGTCTGGAAAGTCTGGAATGTAGAAAAATCTACGGAAAATCGGCAAAATATCTACAGAAATTCGTCAGAGTATGCAACAGAATTCATCAGAAAATCTGCAAAAATTTTCTGACGAATTTTGTCCCAAGCCCAAATAAAATTTGTAGGAATATCCACAGATTTATCAGCAGATTTTCGGCAGAGGTGTAGATATTTTCTGCAGAAATTTTAAAGATATCTGACGAAATTATTTAACGAGCGTCCGCCAATCGCTAACCGACTAGCGATCATAGCGGCGATTAACTAAAGTTATCCAAATTTGTCTCGAGTAAGCGAAGTCTCACACCTATTACCTAATGGCTGCTTCAGAGACGGATTATTTCAAATTTCTACATTCTATTGAAAAACTTGAAGAAAACTTCTTGAGAAGAAAAGAATAAGTGATTATAAATTCCACCAAGTTGATAATTTCACAGAAAATATTCCAAGTGCATTTTGACATGACAACATCTTGAGAAAAGTGCCGAAAATTCATTAAATTTTCTATAGAAATTCTGCAGAATTTTCATACAACGATCGGAATTGCCGAATTTGCCGGGTGGGGAGTCTACTGTAAATTTCTCCTATGTGTAGAGGCCATTGATCACTAGAGGGAGGTGGGGCTACATTGATATGATTTTTTGGTATATTTTTAAAGAAAGCTGAGTCTTTGAATTATTTGATTTAGATCCACAATTGTTTTGTCTATCTAAATTGCAATATGTGCGTTATAACCCAGTTTCCTTTAGAAATATGCGAAAAAATCGTATAACAATGTAGCTCCATTGGTCAAAGTAGCCCCACCTCTCCCTATTGCTATGAATTTTTCTTTAGTTTTATCTCAAATCTCTAAAGAACAACTTTTTACCAAACTATCCAATTGTCCTCAAAGCATAAAAATACCCAACGATTTTTATGAGAAGAAATTACAATGCAGCATATGCTCTAAAACCGACTGAAGGACAATGCCAAACGAACTTCGTTAAAACAGATAAAATACTTGTTTGGAACAAATTTCCTTTAGAAAAGACACGAAAAAATAAGAAATATTACACAACAAATTATTTTTAAATAGATAAAAGTTAAGTCTTTATTGCGTATTTGAAGGAAATGAAAAAGAATTAATTAATAACATTTTATATTATTTTTTTTTTTCAATTTAGAATGGAGATTTCGCAACAATTTGCTGATAAGATTACGATTAATTTAAAACGACTTTGCGTTTCCCCCAAATGCAATTATCTGGTTCTGGTACTCAAGCCTCTGTACGCTTGAATAAGGCTTTTGCAACTTTACGTTGTATGATTTTTAGGTAATTTTTTAAGGTATTTTTTTTATTCAATTGATCCCCTCCTTCATTGTATTTCTTTGAGGGCGTCGTGGGCAAAGAAAGGGTTCCTGAATTTGGGTCAAATAAAAATAAATAAACAACTCACTTTGCTTGAAGAAACTGCTCTTTGTTGAAATGCACCTTCTTGCCGCTCCACAATTTTCCCCTTGGCTCCCGGGACATCGTGAAGGAATTGACCTTGCGTGGTGCATAGTGAAAGTTCAGCAGATGATTGAGATTTTGCTTCTTGCTTCCGGGCAAAAAGACTGAATTCAACTCATATTGGGCCACTGGATCCTCCTCCAGACCTAATCCGGAGCTGGATCCAGACGCCTCCAGGTCCCCACCCTTCCCAGTGCCTTGTGGACTCGTCTGCTGATTCCCACGTCCACGGGGTGGCTTCTTGTCAATCCTCTGCTGATGGTGCCCATTTGGGGGTTTGCTGCGGGTTGGATCTTTCGATCCGGAGTGACCATTTGGCTCACGTCTGCGTGAATTCTTTGGCCACTGCTTACTAACGTCTGCAAAACAGACGCAAGCAAAAAGTTTTATAAATAGAAATCTACCTGTTTGTGTGTGTGGGGGGCTTTATTATTCTCACGAAGCAGAAAAAGCTCCAATTTGGGGTCGCCATTTTCTCTCACCTTGTTTCTTGGACTCAGACGACGATGGTGGCCCCTTGGGCACCAAATGAGTCACACGAATATTTGTCTTCTTCTCCATCCCCTCGATAGATCCCCACACAATTCACGTCGAAGTGGAAATATCCTCCACACGGAGTCAAACAACCATTTACTTTAGTTGGAGACATCTTAGAAAGCAGCCATGATTTTTCACAATGATAAGAAAGAAAATACGTTCAAATTTGAACTTAATTTTCCGTCTATGGAGAACACCGGAGAACTTTACAAATTCACTAAATTAGAGCGGGGTGTTGGGGTGCAGAGAGCTACCCAACCAAACACAGCCGAAAGTAGGTTTATTTTGGTGGAAAAGCCGAAAATAAAATTGGCGTAAGCCAATCCTGAAAAATGGGAGTGAAAAGCACTTCTCTTCTTCTTCTTCTTCGCTGATTTATGACGTATCCGCCAGGGCTGCCAACAATTCCTCGATGTTTTGCGTTGCGATGTTTTTTCGAAAATGAACTTTTAACTTTAAAAAGAGGTTAAAAACTTAAGAGACAGGGATTTTCTTTTTTGTTTCGATTTTGGAAATTCAAGGCCCATTGTGAGTTGTGATGTGATTTTATGCTTCTAGTTTCTGAAATTTTAAGATAAATTTATTAAATTAAATGCAAAAAGTGCTAGTAAATTAACGAAAACTTATTCTGCATAAATAGCATGCATGATGCAGGATGAATAAGTCAGCCATATTGAAAACAAATAATAGATTTGCAATAAATGAAGTTCTTTCGAGCGTATTACAAAAGTTTTCTCAGTTTTCGCATTGAAAGTAATACAAATGGGTCCTTAGAAGTGTGTACATAATAAAGGTTCTTCGAGTTAAGCAATTACCAGCGTCGATCACCTCGATCACAGTAAGATTATATCTAAGCATGAGAGAAAATGAGTTAGAATAGAATTAGAAGCCAGCCTCCACGTACAGTTCCAGGTAGAAAATAACAATAAGAAGAAAAAGCAGGTAAATAATTAAAATAAAATAAATTCTTGGACTTCCCGACCCAAGTAGTGAAATCGCAGAGAGAGTTCAGACCGTTCAGACGTTCTGGAAGCAGATAGAATTTAAAAATTTAGACCACGTTTACAAAGAGAGCTCGTTCATTCCGCGATCTCGCCACCATGAAACACCGACACGTGACAGATAGACGACTCCCAATTTAACAGACAGAAGAGGTAGGATAGGGTCGAGGTCTGAGAAAGGCGTAGAATAAAGAGCATAAGGTCACACACCACAACAGACCAAGATACAAGGGAAACATGGTCACCCAGGTTTAGATTATAAATGAACCTAGGTTAGTCATTGTAGGAGACTTTTATCCTGCGAATAGGCTCAGCGTCAGCTTGAAAGAATAACTCAGAGCCATAAGTGAAGTGCGGCATATGAGAGACCTGACAAGCAACAGCCGAGTGTCTGTGGAGATAAGATCCCTATACCGCTGTAGGGAGCACAAAGAAAAAAAACCAACTCTATGACACACATGAAACACATGATCTGACCAAGTCAAATCTGCATTTTAGATCATACCTAGGTCCTTGACTGGAATGAGAGTAACTTCCAATGCTCATATTGTGATTATTATATTATGAGAGGATAATAGCCTCAAATGGATCTGTAGATAGAGTAGTGTCTCTATGACTATGAGGTCTCGGGTTGTTTAAATTCTAAACCAAGGATGAGCTGATAAGAAAACGCGCCAAATTGAGAAAAACGCGGGACAACTTATTGGCAACCCTAATGCATGGTCCAAGGTTTAGATTCTAAACTAAACTGACTGAGCAGCAGCAGAAAAATATATTTCATGCCATATCGGCTTTAAATTCGTCCAGTGAATGAATGAATAGTAATGCCAATGGCGCACATTATCAAAAAAGTGAACCTCCTAGAAAATATAGGCTGGTACGATAACGAGTTTCAGCATGAAAATGGTACTTCAGTCGATGGAAATATCACTGTCACTTATCCAAAACACACCGAGATGGGCTGTTGTGATTAGTAGCGGCACTGTGTGTGAAACAACCGCACACAGAGCTGTGATATGGAGCGGATACCCGTATCGGGGGTAAATTAGAATAGAAGTGGAGAAGCATGAGGAGCCCAATCTGTGTGGCCTGGATGTATCGGTAATCTGAAATGGAGAACTGACCCCTGGCAAAGCCTTAGCTTATTAAAGGAACATGAATATGTGGTAGACCTGGAATTAGATGGCTGAACCAAGATGCAGGTAACTGTGCCGCTCACGGTTCACTCGAGTGCCGATCTGTCGATCTTTTTTAACAATTTTGCCGATTTCGAGCGGATTTTCCGATTTCTGGCAAAATTATGCTGATCTGTCGAATTCTTAGCAAAATAAGGCTGATATTCTGATTTTTAGTTCCATATCTGAACTATTATGTAGAGTAGATAGGCGCTTCAAGTTATCTCTGAACCCAATTTATGTAAAAAAAATCGAAAATCACCATGAGAGAAACCGAGACACTTATTTATGGTCAAGGAAGAGTTCAACAGAGGTTAAAATCTCGCAAGTTTAAGTCAAACTGTAAAAATTCGTAAGTGGTCCAGAAGAAACAAGACTTAATCTTTGGAAGGCTATCATTCCTCAGCTTTCTAGATTTTATGGAACTCAAAGAAAGTCTCCCAATCCCTCGTCGGTGACAGAGTCTGAAAAAAACAGGAAACTTGGAGAACGCTTATTGGAAAAAAACAATGAATTTGTGGTAGATTTGGAATTAGATCTGATGTAATATTTTGTCAGGAGCCCAGACATTTATTCAAGGATACAGAAGAGTTCAACAGAGATAAAATTCTTAAAATTTTTCACGATTTTTAATCAAACTCAATGTTATACTGTAAAAATTCGAGAACAGGGGAAGTCCTTCAGGTTTTGCATATACTCTGGCTTCGAGCACTTCATAATGTTTCTCATATTAAAATAGCAGACTCTTGCTCTGACCGACTCAATTTCGTTTTTAATTTAAATAATTTTCTTACAAGCAATAAAATCGTAGATAGTCAACCAAAGAAATGAAAAATCTTCTAAAATACTCTATTTATTTCTCGATTTTTTTAATGAACAATTTTATTTTTCAAAAATACTAGCAACAAGATGATAACGTTTATTGTCTTGTGCAATTCTCTCTCGAATCAATCGAGGATTATTTTTCCGCATTACTCGGATACGTTAACGGTGATTGTCTTTCCCTTGACATCATCGAAACGATCCATGGTGCGGATCTCCATGATCCAGGAGAGTCCAGCTGCCAAGATGATCAGCAGGAGAATGGTGACAAAGAGACCACCAATGATTCCTGGACTGATGAAGCCTACGCAATCCCATGGCTCACTGTAGCCCAAGAAGGGTTCTGTGGCATCAGTGCTGAAACGTGGCTCCAGTTGGAGTCTGGTGATCTGGAGTTCGTTGAAACTACCAGGCTGTACTTCTTCCATCGATAAGAATCTCGAAGTGGGCGTGCAGGCAAAAGAGAAACCAATGTGAGTGCCAATAAAGGTGTTCAAATAGTACTCCTTCTCGGCATAGAGTAGCTTTTCCACCCACCAGCGACCATTCTCGCCGCGGATATGGAAGGACAATTTGGGTCCATCCCCAAGAAGGTCCAGAGCCAGGCCATCTTCAGTGTCATTGAGCCGAGAAGTTGCAGCTGAAGTGAAATTCAATTCAATGGGATCGTCAGCTCCAACAGCCTTGTAAGCGATAGAACTGTAGGAGATGATAAAGGTCTCATTGTCGCGATAGTAGATGATAGGCTCCTCAGGAACTTCTTCCTGCTTGTTCGTGACCTCTCTCTTGATTCTACGGGCGATCATTCCGTCTTCAGCAACATTATTGTGAGCAGCTGTATAGATAAAGGCAGAATTCTTGTATCCCGTGGCCTCAATATCCTTCACCATTTCAGCGATCTCAGCATCCTGAGTGCTGAAGTCTCCCGGAGTCAAGGTCACAAAACTGATCTTTCCTGCTTCGGGGGTCAATTTGCTTCCCGCATTGACCCATTCAGTCTTCCTCTCATCCCCAATTGTGGCCAAAAGTCCAATGGGATTTTCCACATTGGCAAAGTACGTCTTTTGGGGGACATTCTCAAGATATGGGAAGCACTTCTTCGCACCACATTCATTCAAGGCCTCGGGGCTCAATTTGTCTCCCACGAAAACTACAGTGTACTGGGACTCTACGATATTTTCGCTGAGGAGATTGCTGCTGGCCAGAGCGTTAAGTGCTGGAGGATTGAAGGTTTTTCTGAAGGAGTACCAGAAGGTCAGGAAAAAAAGAGAGATAAGAGACTTTTAACTTACCCTTGGGTGCTGCCCCACAGCAAAAGGGGCACTCCCTCGAAGCCAAATGCAGCATTGACACAAAACACAAGGACCAGAGTCCCTACTAGAGCCTTCATTGCTGTTACTGAGTGGAAATATTACGAGAAAATTGAGGAAACTTGATTAAAAAAAACTGGAGGAGTGAAAAGTGATCCCGTGACTTCGAACTTCGACTAATGTGTCATATGATTCGATGTTTTTCTATATTGATTGACCATTTTTTTCGATGTAATAAAAAGTGTAAATATTCATGTATTTAATTCAAATTAAATACATTATTCAAATTTTTGAAAAATCATTTTTATGTTAAAAAAGGATTGAGCCCATTGAGCCTTTTATTATGTAATATTAAATTTATGCTGGTATGTTTAGCCTCACTGCTATTTGCAATCGATTTTATTTAGTTTTTTTTCTAAAGAAAGGAAATTCAGAAAAAAATCAAAAATTGACTATTTTATCAATTTATGTAATTGAAAGACCTCTATGGAACATAGATTTTTACAGAAAAGGCAATGTTCTATTCATTAGAATCTATTGTATTTCAATGATTTTAATCAATTTTAATATGCCAGATTATTGCTTATACAATTCAAAGCAAATACAATCGTAAGACTTTAAATTTCAAACTTAAATAAGAATTAAAGCCTCAAGTGGATTGGATAGCTTTTTCCTCATATTCTGTCAGACAAATTCTCGTCTAAAATTTTTAGAATGTTGGCGGATTTCTGACTAAAACAAATAACAATTTTGTTAGAAACAAAATCAACATGAATCAACATAATGCATTAAGCTAAGTCATTGCTAAAGTGCAGCAAATAATTTTCAAAAATACATCTTATTTTGGGGTTCCAATATGCGGGACAACTTTTCGATTCGAGGTACACTGACGATCGCTTGTTCATTTGCCTTGTCCACCAGAGATCTAGGTTTATGAAATTATAAAGCATGACTTCGGAAAATAGAGGTCTTAAATTTATTTTTAAAAATGTTTTTCATAAATCATAAAAATTTAGTCTTTTGGTATGAAAACTTTAAAACTGTGTTAAACTATTTTTACTCTTAATACCTCTATATTTTCGATTTCATGCATATTCAATTCCAAGTTGGGGATCTCAGTGGCGCAATAGGCAAGACCGTTGGGTCTTGGGTGGATGAGATTTCTGACTCGACTCTCACAATTGTGAGTTCGAGTCCCGCCCTGTGCAAGCAACTGAATGTCAGAAAAATACATTTTCACTGTGATAAAAACGTAATAATGCACCGCCTCTGGCGCAGAAAACTCTGAGAGCAAGGAAGAAGCATTCACATTTCGGGGAAGGTGCTCCTAGGCGGTCTATACACAGACTTAGTGGATTCTTCCACTACGGAAGCAACAGCAATATAACATGATTACAGTAGACTCTCTCTCAATTGGGCATTTGGGCAAAATGTCATCCGGTTTAGTTTATCAATAGATTTGGGTGTCAAAGTCTTTGTAAATTTCACAAAAAGTGCTCAATTATAAGGGATCACGATGAAATAGAAAGAACTAAAGCGAATTTGAGCAAATTTTTCGCTCGATTGGAAAAGAACCGATTGAGTGAGAGTCTACTGTACATTGTAACAAATATTCCGATACGATAAATAAAAAAAATTTCCATGTTCTTTTGAAACAATAAAATAGTAAATTCTTTTATTTGTTTTTTAAAATTCCTATGAAAAAAATAAAAGTTTTCTTAGCATTATTCAATCCGTCGTACATTAGAATAAAAAGCTGAATTGGCCGAATTAGAATTTAAAATAACTTGCAAAATTGAAACTAAATATAGAGGAAAAGTAGTTCAAGCGTAGCATGATAACAAATTTCATTAAAAAAAACCTTCTTAACACTTAAAAACCCAAAGTGGCATTTCGTCAGTTGGATCAGCATTTGTCGTAACTTTCTCAGCGCCTCATCAGCACTTCTTGTATAGTGTGTGTATTTCCATGGTGTTAGAAGAAGTGCTGATGAAGCGCTGAGAAAGTTACGACAAATGCTGATCCAACTGACGATTTTACTCCAATTTTAAGTTTGGAGCTTCATAGTAGGAATTCTATTCAATATTATGCTAAAGTGATAACACGAATGTATAGAGAATTTAATTAGCTTTCGTATAGTAGAAAAAAATAGTTGATAACTTTTCCATTATTTAAAAAATTGGAAAAAAACAAACTTGACGTAAATTACCAAATTGGCGTAAAATGCCACCTTTTTTTATATGGAGTTCGCATCATAAATGGACATTTGAATGGCTTATATTACATAACCTAAAAAATGTTAACATTTTTTTTAGTTTTGTCATGATTCGAAAAAATCGCAAAATATACGTGAAATGTTAAAATAATGGTTAAAAATTAAATAATATAAGACCTAGAATTATTGCAGAGTGGTATTGTAAAGAAAAATAAGGTGAAAATTCACTTAACGCTTTGTTTTTCTTTTTCGATTTTCTCTTTTGGAATTTCACATAAAATTTTCTTAAACAAAGCGCAAACTATATATATGAAAGTTCGAAAATTTTACAGGAAAATATATAGATAAGGGAAGAGCACCAGCGATCGGCAGTGTTCCGCGGATCGTCAGGTTAATATTGTAATGTAGCTACAAATAAAAAGAATATTCAAAAATTATTAGCTATACTTTTTACCATTTAACTATCACAAGAATGCAGTGCATTAGCTCAGATTTAATTTATAAAACCAGTTTTTCGTGAGACACCTGATTAAATACATGACGGTCTGAGGTACAGAGTACATTTTTGCAATTAGTTCTATTTTTTATTAATTTATTGTAAAAATTCAAAATGCAAGTGCACAGATATAGTTAAATGGATCACTACTAAACCGATTAGCATACTCAAAAATACCAAACAGTGTTTTGAAGCTTATATATTTTCAACTAAATATCGAGCATGTCTCTTAACATTCCGATCCGTGGTACTTCAGTTCACTCTTATGTATTCTAAGATCCTTCCCAATTTGCTAAAGAAAATTCAATAGAAATTGGCTTTGTGCTATGAAAATCTGTAAGAATTCACTTTGGCATTTTTTTGTCACTTTTTAGAAAATTATATAAAAATGACAAGAAAATGGGAAAATATTTATTGGAAAATGGATTTATGAGTCCTAGAACTGCTCTATAAGTTTTACGGAACGAATAATTATTAAGAAATTGCTTTTTTGTTGAGAATATCTGCATTGGCATTTTATGCCAATTTGGTATTTTACGTGATTATTTGGCTCGCGTTTTAAAGTGTTAAAAAATAAGTAGGCTCAATGTCCAATTTGTTATTTTTTTTCAATTTAATTTTATCAACAATATTTTATTACAATATAATACACGATAATATTTTACATTTATTACAAGGAGATTGAATTCTATGTTTTCGCACAGATAGAAATATAGAAAAACCGGATGCGGCGATGTTCTGCGATTTTTTTTGCAGTGTGCACATTTTTTCTCAGAAGTGTCAAGAAAAGTTTCTCTGAAAAAAATTTTCCATAAGAATTTTGCTGTTTATAGAGTGATAAAAGCCTTCCTAATCTTGTGAAAGTGTTTAGGATGTCTTACGATAAACCTTCAGCGTGCCCTCCTCCACCCCCGTGGGTGAGAAATTCCAATCTTCAGACTCAACTGGGCTTGACAAACCAAGCGCTAGTTACCTATGCCCAGAACCAGCCGGTTTACAACTCCAACATTGCAATGGCTCAGCAGCAGAATAGCCAGCAACAGGCTCAGAATATTTCACTGATCTCTCAGATTAGTGGCTCCTTGGCCAGTCAACTGCCTCCCAATCAGATTTACACGCAGACCGTGAGTTATCCAAATCCACGAACACTGAATCCCATCGCCTTCAATCAGCAGCCCTCGTCTGGGCAGCAGTCACATCAGAGTACGTCGCAGACTCTGCCACTCGGGCAGACTGCAGCCTCTCTGGCCAAATCCCATGGCATTTTCAATGGGATTGGGGTTGTGACGAAGATGCAGGGCGATGTTGGGTTCATTGACAAGGAGGTGTTCTTCAATAAGAACGTCTGCGCCAAGGGGAGCTTCCCTAAAGTCGGGGACAGGGTTCTGGTCGAAGTTAGCTACAACCAGAAGATGCCGTTTAAGTGGAATGCAACTAGAGTGCAAGTGGTTTCGGCAGCAGGATCTGCTTCACTGCCGATGCAATCCCAAAATAGAAGTTTGTCCATGACCCACAAATCCTCAACATACAGCTCAGCGTCTCCCGCTGAGAACGGGTCTAATTATAGCCGAAGCATCAGCAGTCGCAGTAGCAGAGCCGTTCGTACGCCCTCGCCTCCGCGCATCTCAGAAAGAACCAGCTCCCGTTCCAGGGATCCTCGTCTCCGGGATCCAGATCCTCGATCAGATGTCAGTGCTAGGATATCCCCTTCTCCCCAACGCAAACCTCAAAGGCTTTCCCTTTTGCAGGAGGATGACAGGAAGCGCCGCCGGGAGACACGGGACAAGGATAAGTATCGCGAGAGACGAGGATCGACGCCGGATCGAAGGGAAAGGAGCCCACCGAGAAGGTCTCCACCGAAGAAGAGGCGCACTCGGGCCATTCCTCGGTACATGGTGCAAGTGCCGAAAGTGTCCCTGACTGTCAAGGATGCGGATGTTCTGGTGCTCAAGAGGAGGTACAATAACCTCTACATCCCATCGGATTTCTTCCACACCAACGTCAAGTGGCCAGATGCATTTCCACCCAATGTTCCCTTCTCCATTCACAAACCCTGCTCCTTTCACATCATGCGCAAGGATGTGGAGCCCGTCATCTGCGGAGAGCTGCCACCAGAACCAGCTGATGCTGACTATCTTTTTTCTGCTAAGGTAAGTGACAATGTCTTACAAAATTATTTATGCAAAATTAATTCAGAGAAATCTAAAGAAAGTGTTTTAAAAAAATTTGTGTTGAACATAAATTAAACATTAATTTTTTAGGTGAATAAAATTATTTAGTGGACGTCATGAGGCAAAGCTTTGTGCTCGTTTGATGTGGTTCTCAGTGTTTACAAGAGTTTTGAAGGATAAATTATTCATACTGCAATTATATTTCCATCTCATCCGGGATGTTAAAACCTTTGAAATAAATCCGAATTTGTTCCAATTGGTTGATTAATTCGTTCCATAGAGCTTTTAAACTTTTGACCTCTTTGACCTTGAGACAAAAAAATCCATTAACCCATTCCTTACCATGGTATTATATATCATACGCAAATTGAGTGATTTTAGACGATTTATTACTGGGCAATTTTTATCCGAATTGCTGTCGGGAATGGAGTTTTAGTAACATTAGTTCTTCAATTACTTGGAAAAAATAGTCCGACAGAGATGAAAATACATTTTGTTATTGTTTTTTTGCTTCCCGGAAAGTAATACAACTTTTTTGCTCAAAATGGCGGACGGAAAATACGACATCCCGTCGAATTTGTTCAAATTGGCCTCTTTTCTCTATCCTGATTTAAATTGTAGTTGTCAATCAGTTTTCTGGGGTAGTTACTCTATCTAAAGCAATAGAGTTTGTAATGAATTAATGCACAGAATTTAAATTCAGTTACCGTTAAGACGTGTGTTTGACAGGGGCACTCCGCGCCTCCATATTAGGTAAAAAAAAATTTCTTTTCAAAAATTCATCTATTAATCTGTATGAAACTAATCCCAAAATATGAACACTATCTCAAGTATTCAAGTATTTCTGGTATATTGACTGAATGGGTTAATGAGAAGCGAAGAAAAAATAAGGCCATGTTGTTGCTGCTCCCAGGGTTGAATTATGAGGTGGTCACTCGAAGTCCTTCAGTCTCTATCTCTAACCGTCTGACCCTTAAATAATCAAGCGGAAAATCATAGGAGGAAGTGGGGCACTTTTGAAAGTGGGCTACCTTTGAAATTGGGATTTTTCATCTATTTTTAAATAAAATTGAGCCCCTTCGTGGTATAATTAAGTTGAACAAACAGATTGAGAAAGTATATTACATTACGATATGGCTCAGTTCTGCTTAAAAATAGGAGGAAAATCCCAATTTCAAAGGTGCCCCACTTCCCGCTGCATAACTTTCTATTTCTTTAAATATTTTTAATTTTTTCCCTGCGGAGTTTGATAAAAAAGAAATGGCAAAGGGCTACAGCACTGCAGAATGCTCGAACTTGTGATTTAGATGCTCTCTGAAAAGGACTTTCGTATAATTTACCGTTTACCGGTTCACAACCGATTTGAACCGATTTATAAATCCCTCAAAATATTTCCCAAAATGCACTTTAGGAGTCATATAATTCATTTTTGTATAAAAAATTTCTTTATCGGTTGTGAATCGGTTCATTATCGGTTCATAATCGATTGGAATCGGTTCAGATTTGTTGAGAATTCCAAGACCTTTTCGACAAGCCCAAACATTATACCATGCGGTTTAGAGACGCGCTCTCTAGAACCTTTTAAAACTTTGACCTTGAAAATCCCTTATTAGGAATAATTTAATGGCATTGTCGTATCAAGAGGAAATTTACGCCAGGTAATCTCTACTAAAGCATATCCAAACATGAAACAAATCATGCGGGGTCATGTAAATGGCCTTGGGGTCGGGTTATCGGTGGCTCCCCCAAGTAGCTATCTCTAACCGTTTAGCCTGTAATGTTGCCGGCATCCAGGTGGATCACACGGACAGACCGAACAGACGGACAAACAGCCTGACGAAATTTCTTATCTTCTGAAACGGGATAACGCATTCCGAGTTGCAAGCACCCCGAGTTGCACGCATTCCGAGGTCACCTGTAAAGAATCTCAGCTACCATAAGCTTATCTGGGCTTATCACTGATCATTTTTTATGTTAAATAGTCTGAGTGAGGAAGACGAACAAAAGAAAAAAAAAGTTCATTGAAATCGGTTAATAAACATAAGTGATAGAGTCCGGTCCATTTGAATATAGTAAGGGTCGGGGTACAACATATACAAAAATTCTATCGAAATCGCTTCATAAACACCGAAAATCCAATAATTTTCGTTTATAGCTCAGGTCACGGAAGATCAGGGGAAGAGTGCGACCCACCGTTGGAAAGGTCTTGACCTCAGCTACAACATAGTAAAATTTAAAGAAAAAGCATCGTCTAGTTTTCGAAATATTTGAAATCGAAATTTCGAAAAATCGATTTTTCGATTATTCGGACCTTCTAGGGGAAACTGGGGCAGCAGTAAACACGGGGTTTATAAACCAATAGGACCAATAAACACACTTTATTGGTCTTCTCTCACGTCTCCCTTTCCTAATCAGTATTCCCTAATATGTCGCTCGGTTCTTTGGGATATCGGAGGTGGCTTTTCAGTGGTCTGTCTTGGGGTTGTGGGTGGCTTTACACTTCCAGCTGCTGATCTCACATTTCGGCGCGGAGATTCTGGGTGTTCAAATAATGTTCGGGGGCTTATATTTGTTCAACCACTTACAGAGAATTTTTCTTAACCAGGCGACTCGTGCGTGGTGCCTTTCCTTTGTTTGCTTTTCTGACTAATTTATCGATAATAAGCCAAATTACTAGTATTCTGTAAAAATTCACAACATTAAAAATAAACTTGCATTGCCACCCTTTTTGTTCAGGTGATGCTAATGGGCAGTCCGCCCATGGAGGAGTTGTACGGAAAGTGCATTACAACGGCTGAGGAAAGGGAAAAAGACGATGAGAAGGATTTTGTGCATCCCTCGAGGCTCATCAACTTCCTCGTGGGTATTCGTGGGAAGAACGAAGCCATGGCAATTGGGGGCCCATGGAGTCCCTCGATGGACGGAGAGAATCCACAATCGGATGTTTCGGTGTTGATCCGAACTGCCATTCGAAGTTGCAAGAGTCTAACTGGGATTGATTTGTCAAATTGCACTCAATGGTAAGTTTACTTTCTCTATTTTTAATTATTGCCTAATTTTGCAAAGAAATAGGATGTTTAAAAATGCTGGAAGAGTTGCTGATATCTTTTCGCTTATTCGAAGTTACAGGGGCACAATTCGGTTTTAGCCTTTTTTCAGAGACAATTTTGATCATATTTATTGATTGATTTATTAAAGTAATAATTTGTATTTTCTATTTATGAACCACATAATAATAAGAATTGAATGAAGAGGGAACAAAAAGGCTTCAGTGGTAGAGTGCACACTTTTACAATGCTAATGACCCGGGTTCGAGTCTCAATTAGGCCTCTAATTCTTTTCTGAAATTTAATAACTCTAAAGATCATGGAACCTTGCTTGCCTTGTAATCTTGTCATTTTGTTTGATTTCAATCCAAATAAACACATAGCAAAGCCGTTTTGGCCGTTAATCCGGGCTTGGCGGTCGTTTGGGCCGGCTGATAAGTGCTTTATCAAACAAAAAAAAACTTATGTTCTCCGGACACTCGTAACCTGAGCTGTAAGGGGTCATAGTTGAAAAATTGCCCGGCCGGTATCTTCGTTTATAATTAACATCTTCATCATCATAATCATAATCATAATTCTTATCATCATTTTCAACCGCTTATCCTTTTTGGGTTCCCGGGGTTCGGATTCGATCTCAAGGCATTCCAAATCAAGATTCTAAATTTGGTTCAGCCACCTGGTCCTAGGTCTGCCTCGAGGTCGAGGTCTCTTCAAAATGGCTATTGCATAGCTTATCTGGGGACTTCTTTCTCTATTCAAGCGTTGAATATGTCCATACCATCGAAGTTGTGGTCTCTCAACTTGAAGAAGCAACTTCTCGACTCTTAGCTCCCTTCTTATGGATCTAATTTTCATTAAAACTAAAACTCCTTGATTCGAGAGCTGTGGTTGCCTCGAGTTCGTTATGGGAGGGTTGAGTCAGTCTTTGGCGAAACCTTGTCGATAGCGCTTGGACATAGCCGGTAGTTGTGCTATATAGCTACATGACAAGGTTTTTGCGAATGCAATACGAATTGTATTGTTGCGAACCTGCTTTAAGGCATACCCTGCTTAGGCAATGCTACACGGTCCTCTTTAGGGGATGAATGCCGTACTTTGGATGAATTTAAATTTACTCTTATAATTCATGTGAGCAACACATACTCGCAGGGAAGTAATTTAATTTTAATTCAATTCAATATTTCTCCTCAATTAATGCCTGGTTGCGGCTACCGCCGACTTACCACGAACGATCTCATCAGGTAAACTGCAGAAACCCTGAATCATAGATCGTATATGACAAAAATTTGTAACAGTTTTACAATTTATGTCTATAATTACAATTTAAATAAGTAAGATAGTAAGTCAAGTATATGTGTTGCAATCGTTTCTACAGATAAGTTTGAGCTTGGTTTGTCATCCGCGCTCTCGAGTGAGTGAAAAAGAGCAGCAACTATCCTACCTGCGCCTATTTCACCAGGTCACTCTAGAAAGCGAATTCCTTTCTCTCTGCCGTTGTTGTATCCGGCCAAATCCACGACAGTATCAATACATAATGAAGGACCGTTTCCTCAGGGTTGTTACATCTTCTACAGATCGCATTACACTGTATATTCCATCTGCTGAGCTGTTTATTTAGACAGTTCCGGTGAGAATATTAGCAAACTGCAGCGATTTGCAGCGTTTGCTTTTTTTATCTACATTTGGCATGAACAGTCTGGACAGATAACAGCTTCCTGTACACGGCCAGACTGTTGGGTATTGTGTGAATACATCTTCCCTGATTTTTTTTTATTTGGGGAGGTAAGATTTTGCAAGGGGTCAGTTTTCCATTTCGGATTATCGATGCATTCAGGCCGCAATTGGGTCAATTTATACTTTCCCACTCCTATCCTATCTTATCATCCGATACGGGTAGCCATTCTATATCACAGCTCTGTGTGCGCCTGGCTTACTCATAGTGCCGCTACCTCTACTATATCACAGCAGCCCATCTCAGTGTGTGTTTTGGATCAGTGACAGTGAATAGTTGTATCGATTGAAGTACCACTTTCATGCCGAAACTCATTCTCGTACCAGCCTCTATTCTCTAGGGCTAGGCGGTTCATTGTTTTGCTAACAAGCTAGCTTGGAATCCGAGACTTCACGGTCATAGAGATACTACACTATCCAGAAATCCACTTGAAGCTCCTTGAATTTGGGAGGATGCTCTAATAGCGAATTCGCGACTGTTGAATTCTGTTTTCGCCCCTGCAATCGCGAAGTGGTTTGCTTCCTCGCTCCCCATTACAGTACAGAGCTTAAGATTAAGATTAATATTTGTCTATATGGGTCGGCTTAAACTTTTATCGGTTCCGCTGCATCCAGGGAGTAAATTCTGTAACTTTGTGAGAACTTGAGGAGTGCTGAAAATGAGAAAATACCGAAATTTGTCACTTAAGTGTGAATATCCGTGCCCATTTTTGTGACATTTCTCACGATATTTTTTCTGACACTTCTCACAGAATGATGGCCCAGTAGTGACGTAAAAATAATTCGGAGAACAAAAGTGGTCGATTTTTTTTCGTGAGTGTTTCGAAAATTAGAGAATTTACCCCCAGGTCACTTAGGGTCGGAGGAACGTCTGTTCGACAGGGAACCCCTATTGACACTTTTGTCAAAATGTTGAAAATTATTTAATGTATCTAGTAAAATATAAGTAATATAACGTTTTTTCTGTAATATACCTTTTACTGTAAACAGATATGTTAAAATTTCATATCCCAAATGGTACAGAGTAGGGTGTCAATAGGTGCTGACACGAGTTCTTAAAGTGTCAATAGACGTTCCTTTCACCCTACTTGGGCTCATTATGCACTCCCCATTACTCCATTCTATCTTAACCCCAAGGTGGTCGTCCAGCTCTATATTTCGGCTTCTGTTTGCCTGAGGTACATACACAGTGCCGTTTCTATATTGCGACAGACTAGCCTTGGTTGGATCAGTTGCAGTGAATGTGTATCAATGCATTAGGCATTAATTTTTCATTCATTCACTGGACTAATTCGATACTTCTGCTGAAAAATCTGCAGCTGCCGAGTTACTAAACCCGAGACCTCACAGCCATAGAGACACCACTCTACCAACTGATCCATATGAATACAGACATCATTTCTATCGTTTTCCGCAAGCCCCTGCCAAATGTCCACTTAAATTTACATGAGACTTTTCTTGTACTCACGATCGTTACATGAAATATATCTCAAGCCTGATGATCAGGCTTCAAATAGCTCCATATAAATTAATTAAAGCTCCATATAAATAGGTAATGGCTTGGTTTTCCGGCTCTAAAGTACCAGTTATGATATGGAAACTTGCCTATTGAACATTTGAACTTTCTAGGATCAACGCTAGGAGCGCCTCAGTCTCAAAATGAATTTTCATGTCACATAACTTCAATTATCTTGACTTGTGCTTAACCGAATTTGATGATTTTTATCCTCATCGATCGACCGGGTGGTCTGTGGTCATGTAAGCTCAACACCAAAATTAAACAAAAAATAAATAAATTAAAAAAAAATAATAAAATAAAATACAATAATAATAATAAACAATCAAAATTCTACATACACACTAAATCTTAAAAATGCACAAAATTCACTAAGCACTCAAAACCAAAGGCGATATTAACAAAGCCTTAAAAGTTTAATAATATTAATAATAATAATATCCTCATCGATTTCCTAGTCCATTCAAATCTTATATGTTTTAGTTTAAATATAAAAACTGTATTACATATTTCAAAGATTTGGCTCAAACTTCGGCTGCTAATCGATGATCTACAACAATAAGCTAATCTAGGCTTATTAATTTTTAAATGCTTTTGTTATGCCCTAGACACACTTACGACTTAAGCCGAGAGACGCCTTAGTGGAAAATAATGGAAATGAAGTTTAACCATTATTTCTAATATAATTACGCTAAGCCGCCTCTCGGCTAATCCTCATGTCTGTCAAGGCCCTTAGGTTTTGTATTCGTATTCAATTTTTAATTGACAGAAACAAAAACGAGTTGTGCCCCTGTAACTCTCAAAAAGCGCTTCAAATTCTACAAAAATTAAAATCTGAAAAATGGTTGTTTTATTTAAAAGATAAACTAATGGTAAGTAGCTACTTGGCTATAAAATGTAATGCTAAAAGCATCTGCAATTGTGAAATATTTCAATTATTTTTATCTTCTACCTTGTGATATATTGTTGATTTTTTATCAATGTGTAAAATGCATAGATAAACTTTTTTTTCGGTACTTTTAGGTGCGCTATATTATCATTAAAAAAATATATATATTTACTATGTAATACCTCTTTAGAGAAGTGTATTAACCCAAAATGTTGACACAGAAAATATTAATAACATTTAAATAAAAAAAAATAAATAAAATGAAAAGAGGCGTGAATGGTGAGGGTGGAAGAAGAATGCTTGGGATAGCTGGGCGTGAGAGAGACAAAAGAAAAAGAAAGAAAAAGTGAAGAGATTTGCCAAGCTGTTGGGATTGTTTGCCGCCCTTTTTTTCACATAATATTCTCCATGTGTCATACACAGGTACCGTTTCGTGGAGCTATACTATCGACGTGGTGAAGTTGTGCAGAAAGGACGTGTTGTTCCGCCACGAATTGAAACGGTCGTCATTTTTCTGCCGGATGTCCGATCATGTATTCCGACACGGCTCGAATGGGATGAGCTTCAGGGGAAATATAGGCGAGCATTGGATCGAATTCTGCAGCAGGATGATGATGCATCACCGTCTGATGGGGAATCTTTGGCAACTTCGGGTATTGATCAAGGGGTTGTTGTTGATAAGGCGGCGGCGGCGGTGGCAGAGGATGAGGAAAAGTCTCCAGATGTTGCTCCCAAAGTGGAGGAACCTTCAGTGTCCACAGATGCTGTTGCCGAAGAGAAACCATCGGCCCAGGAGGAAGAAAAAGTTCCAGCTGAAGCAGTTCCAGATGAACCAATGGCTGATGCTGAGGCAGAAAAAGAATCCGAGGATGTTGATGATCCTACTCCAGTCAATCCTGATGATGGTGGAGTTGCAACAGAAAAGGCACAGCATAATCTCCATATTCTTATCTTTAATAAGTTTTCTACCACAATTTACTTCGTGTTACGTTGATACCATTTCACCCCACCAAATCATTTTTACCACATCATTTCACTGTCGCTCTGTGGATAAATTCTTCCAAAATAGGGGATTAGAACAAAGCCACACGAAAAGAAAAGAAAAAAATCAAAATTAAGTAATAACTTTAGTGTTTAGAAGAAATTCTCTTTTAGTGACATTGTGTGAATGATCTATTTTTCCAGGACGATTGATTGTTGAATGAATGAAGAAGACCTAATTCAATCAGTTAGGCAAATGATTCTTTTTTCTCTTTCTAAATAATCTTTAACATTTACTCATTTAATTTTTATGTGACTTTATATTATTTTTTTTATACTTTTGGGGAGTTAATCAGGCGCGGATTGAGCCGTTATTGGAACCGTTTTATTTGTGATTTTTCCTTGTCCTGAAATTTTCCGACAAACTTCCTCTGAAGATGTCTAATAGGGATATTGTTTCTGTGCTTTAGGATGAAAATGCTGATGACGTAGTTCCGGGAAGGGAGCCAACGCACTTTTCATTGCTGGACCCAAAAACCATGAAGATCCAGGAAATCAGAGATGAACTGTCGGCCAGGAATATTTCACCAAAAGGTAAGAAACTTATTTGAGTTACTTCACTGAGAGAAATCCGAAAAAGTTAAAATAACATTCCGGAAATGTTAATTTTACCCTGCGGTATTGATCCAAAATCGGTGTAAATATTACCCTTTTTGGGTGTATTGGGGGTTAAAGTTACGCTTTTTCATGTTAATTTTACACTTAAAAAGGTGTAAAATTAACATTAAAAAATGTTGATATATTTTTACACCTAAAAAGTGTTAAAGTTATGACGAAAAAATGTTAATCGCACCCTCTTTTTTTTCTCAGTGTTGTAGGAGAAAGTGTGGTACCTTCGGACGACTGAAACTTCGGACAACTCAAGCTTCGGACAACTGATTTTTTTTCATATGTTCCTTATTGAATCTGATCCATGGGTCAAATTTATTAATCTAAAAGAAATTAAGTTGTCCGAAGCTTACTTAAAATTCGTCCGAAGGTACAACACATCACTAATTTCATTAAAAAAAGTTTTTATTTCTAAAAAGATTTAATAAATAATAAATACAACAATATTTTCCAAAAGTCAGACTACTGTGAGAATTAATTTAAAAAAAAAAATATTTTTTTCATCTTAGAGAATATTTAAAGACATAAATCAATTTTAAATGGATTTTTTGTAAAAGAACATTGCGTCTACGATGGCCTAAAATTTCTTACTAAAGCTGTTTTTAACAAAAATTTATGAAAATTTACCAAACCACCAGAAACATTTTACTTATTTAATTAAAATTGATTGTGTTGATTTACAGATTTTTTTTCAGGAAGGTTAAAATCCCTAAATCCGAAATCCCAAAAAGGGGCATCTCACATTGAGAAACCCTTGTCCGAGAAATACTTCGTGAAACATGAGAAACCCACTTTTTGCATGCTGTAGGCACTCGCATATAATTTCATCATGCACGCGTCTGTATAAAACACTCTTAGAACGTTATCACACTTGCACATTAAAATTTTAATGTGATTCACATTAATTGTCGCTTGTGAGCGTCCAAATATGTTTTTTGTGTCTTTGAGTCACTTAATATTTGGTGTTTTTCTATTTATTGATAAAGAAGTGGACTTGGTCTGCAAAAAATAAGTTTAAATTTACCTAAAGCATAAATATTTTTCACATTAAAAAATTAAAGAGAAAATCGCATTATTTTTTCCCATTAATGCTATAAATCAATTTATATTAAATTTTGCGGGCCAAATCTACCTTTTTATCAACAAAAGTTCAAAATAAAGTGAATCAAACACACAAATTACATATTTGGACTCTCACCAGCGACAATTAATTTGAATCACATTAAAATTTTAATGTGCAAGTGTGATAACACAGTTAAGTTGATTTTTATTTGATGTTCCTTATGAACTTTCGCCACCGAAATCCATCTCGACTGAAGTATAGGCCTTAATTGTAAGACGAAATCACTTACACGGATTTGTTCCCGACAATGGGAACAAAAAGATGCCCCATATGAGTAACAATTTCGTTCCAAAAATTACCTCGTCCGCGGACACTGAATATTTTTGTAACGAATATTTTACAGATGTAGGAATAATATTGTTATAAAAAATATGTACCAATTTGTTCCTGACAGTGGAAACAAAACAGCCGAGTGCAACAAATTCTGTTCCAAATTTCAGGAACAAATTTGTATAAAACGAAATCAACTCAAATTTGTAGACATTGCACCGTATCAAAACGGTTCCAAAAGAAAACTCTAACAAAATTGTAACTGTATTTTGTAACGAAACTGTAAAGAAAACTTTTTGGAACAAAAAAATATCTTTTCTAGGTGCAAATCGATTCCAAAAAAATTTGTTCCAAGGAAAACTTGTTCCAATATTTTGGTCAGTGTCCAAAAGTTTTTACCGTGTACCACCCCGGAGACCACTTTTCTCAACAAATCTTCACGTTTCAGACGATTTCTGAGAAATGTCGTCACGCTGTTTGTTCGTCTGTCCATCCGGCTGTCGCCACTCGCCAGCTCTAGAGGCCAAACGGTTAGAGATAGAGACTTGGGACCTAAGAGGGACCACCCATAAGTCAACCCAAGGCTCGTTAACATTCCCCTCATTTTCCCCCCATTCCCCCTAACCATGTTTTTTGGGATTGCCCGAAAACGCGTCGTGCGATTTTTTTCATTTCTGGATATGTTTTAGAGATTACCCAGTCGGATATTTCATCTATATACGAAAATACCGTTGAATCATTCCTAATAACGGTTTTTCAAGGTCAAAGGCTAAAAAGACACTAGAGCGCGCAGTTATCAAGCGAATGGGGTCATGTTTGGGCTCGTTGGAAAGGTTTTGGAATTTGCCACAAAACTGAACCGGTTCCTATTAATTTTGAATCGGTAATGAACCGGTTCATAACCGATAACTAATTTTTATGCGAAAATGAATTCTATTACTTTTAAAATTGTTTTGGGGGATCTTTTGAGTGATTTATGAATCAGTTCAAATCGGTTGATAACCGGTAAACGGTAAATGATGCGAAAGTACTTTAGCGGTATAGCATCTAAGTCACGAGTTCGAGCATTTCGCAAAGCCTGGGACGCTTTGTCACCCCTTTTTAAGATTTTACCTTTTCTGTATTTTGACTCATTCGGGATTTCGACGCATTCTGGATTTCGATTCATTCGGGATTTTGTCTCATTCGGAATTTTGACCCAGATGCGATTTTGGCTTATTCGGGATTCTGGCTTTTCGGAATTTCGACCAATTTAAAATTTTGGCTTTTCGGGATTTTGACCTTTACGGAATTTCAGCTGTTTGGGATTTCCACCCATTTGAGATTTTGGCTCTTCGAGATTTTTGGCTTTGGGGATTTTAGCTTTCGGGATTTTAGCTTTCGGGATTTTGCCTTTCGGGATTTTAGTTTTCAGGATTTTGACTTTTCAAGGCTTTGACTTTCTGAATTTTGGCTTTTTAGGATTTTGACTTTTCGGTATTTTGACTCATTCGGGATTTCGACCCATTCAGGATTTCGATTCATTCGAGATTTTGTCTCATTCGGAATTTTGACCCATAAGACGATTTTGGCTTATTCGAGATTCTGGCTTTTCGGAATTTTGATCAATTTAAAATTTTGGCTTTTCGAAATTTTGACCCCTACGAAATTTCAGCTGTTTGAGATTTCCACCCATTTGAGATTTTGACTTTGGGGATTTTAGCTTTCGGGATTTTGCCTTTCGGGATTTTATTTTTCAGGATTTTGACATAAGGTTAAAAACAAATGTAACATTTTTATAAAGAAAAGAAATAGAATAAAAATATCCACGGTGAATGACTCGAAATGAATACAAGCCAGACATTGGCTGAGCTTTTTCCCTGATTTATTAATTATATTTAATAAATTATTATAATTGCAAAAGTCTCACGTAGAATTATAAATTATAAATTTTGCTTGTTTAGGTCTTAAACCTCAACTAGCGGCTCGTTTAGTGAAGGTTCTTAAATCTGAAGCCCTTGAAGCAAAGAAAGAAATTGAAGAAGCTGCAGCAGAGCTCAAAAAAGCCTTTGAGCCTGTGACTGTTCAAGAGAATGTTGAAGCTAAGGAGTCAAAGAAAACTGAAGAAGCCACGAAAGATGAAGAGTCAAAGGAAGAAGAAGAAGAAGCCAAGGAAGAGGAAAAGGTAGAAGAAACTACCAAAACAGAGGAAGTGGAAGAGTCCACAAAAGTTGAAGAATCTGTGGAAGTTTCAGAAACCAAGGAGGAAGAGAAAATTCAGGAAACAGAAGAAGCAAAAGAAACTGAAGATTCTGAGAAGGTTGAGGAAACCAAGGAAGCTGACGATGAAGAAAAGGCGGATGAGAAGATGGAAACAGAAGAGGTGAAGGAATCAGAGGAACCAATGGACACGGAAGAGTCTAAGAATGCTGAGGATTCAAAGGAAGGGAAGGAGGCTGAGAAAGAGGAAGAGAGTAAGGAAGCTGATGATTCCTTGGAGGCAGGAGAAATTGTGGATGAGCCTAAAGTTTCCAAGGAAGAAGAGGATTCGCAGTTCAATGAAAATGAACTGGGCGATTTGGTGATTATTGACGAAGTGGGTGGCTCAAGGGCGGCTGTGAAGACTCCGGAGGAGAAACCGAGGAAGGCAGAGAAGAAGCCACTGGATGAACGCGAGAAACAGATTCTGGAGAAGAAATATACTCTCCCGGAGGCTCCACAAATTATTGTGCATCCTTCAAAAATGGCGAAGAATGGCAAATTCGAGTGTACAGTAATGTCACTGTCTGTGCTCCTTGACTATCGTCCGGAAGATACCAAGGAGCATACGTTTGAGGTATCCCTCTTTGCTGAGTTGTTCAATGAAATGTTGATGCGTGATTTTGGCTTCAATATCTACAAAGCACTCAACATGATGCCGGAAAAGAACAAAGAACCTCCCGTTGAGCCGAAGAAGGAGGAAAAGAAGGCCGATTGTGTGGTGATTGAAGATAGTCCGGCCAAGGAGTCATCTGCCAAGAAGGCATCAGAGGAGAAGGTCAAGGATGAGAAGGAGGTGAAAGAAAAGGTTGATGATGATGCTTCGGCGAAGAGCAAGAAAATTGAACGGGATTCCAGATCCGATCGTGAATCCCGATCTGAGAGGGAGAGATCTGAACGCTCAAGGCACTACGATGACTCGGATGATGATTCAGTGTCCGTGAGGTCAGGAGAGAAGAGGAAACGCGAGAAGGATCGCCAGAAGTACTACACAGCTTTTCCCGATTTGCTGCTTTCTTTTGTGTACTTCGATCAGAGTCACTGCGGATATATTTTCGAGAAGGATATTGAGGATCTCTTCTTCACGCTCGGATTGGATCTGTCACGAGCACAGATCCGGAAACTGGTGGGAAAGGCTATTTCCAGGGATGCACTCTACTATCGGTATGTTAATTTTTTTTGTATTGATGATTTGTGAATTTTTAAAAATATTTTGGTTAAAAACATTGGAACTCTTTCTACCTTTAAAAAATATGAAAAAGAAACTTAAGGTAAATGTGCCAATTTCCGGCCAGCTTGCAATTCCGGCCACCTTTTTTGTTCCTTGAATTTCCATGAACTTTTAGATTTTACGTACTCTAGAGATTATACAATGCAAAAGAATAACAAAAAATGTAGCTTTGACAAACGAGATGACGTGAAAAATATATTGGAAGAATTCCCGAAGGGCAAGGAACTATGAGAATGAAGGTGGCCGAAATAGGGAACCAAAGCTATGTCTATATTTTTATTCATTTTAAAATTCTAACGTGCCGAAAAAACTTTGGAGTTTATTCGGTGTTTTCTGTCATTATAATGAATTAGCCAAAAATACAAATACAAAATAAAAGCCAATTTAATATGAAATTGGCAACCGAAAGCCCCAAATTGGCAACCTACGTAGTTTCGGAGATATCTCGTGAAATGTGTACGAAAACAGGGAAAAATTTACACTAAAACTGGTCGTATTTTTCAGAGCTAATGCCACCCCCTGATTAAGAATGATTTTAGAGTAAATAAAGACGATAAACTGTCTAGAAGGTTTCAAGCAATGCTCCTTAAGAAGAAGGAGTTAAAAATATTAATTTGTATTAAAAATATTACATTTCAAACTTGAGACTTTGACGCTTGCATGCAACTATGCCGAAATTTGGCACACTTACCCTAATTGAAGTTTATTTGAAACAAAATCACTCATTTTAAATAGGCACAAGGGGTACAAGCAAGGGCGCAGGCAGAATGTTTTGTCATTTTTTTTAATATTTCAACTTTCAAAAATTCAAAAACTTCAAAAATTCAATTTTTTTCAATTGAGAAAATGCCGGGAAATCGATCAAAAATTCAATGCAAAATGCTCTTTGGATTCCCATTATTTTTTCTGTGAAGTTGTTTGGAAAATGTATCAAAAACAATACTACACCGATTTTGATTATTATGGAGCCATATGCGGAAAGGTCGGGAGATTCCTTAATAAGAACTATTCTAATACAATATTGCAGCTTTCTTCAGAAAAGATGATCAAAATCTCCTTCAAAGTCCTCTCAAAAATCAATTTTGAAATTTTTAGTAGGGCAAGGCTTTCAGGCTTTGCACGCATTCTGGTTTCAAACACTTCACTATCGGATATGTTCTGGAAGTAATTAAAGACCGAAAGTCGAAGTTAAATCACTCTGGAGAATCTATTTTTCAAACGATTTGCTTAAATTTGGGTATTTTTGAAAGGTCTTGGAATTTACGATCCGTCTGTATCGGTTTATGTTTTTTGAATATTTTTATTTTTTTTTAATTGTCTGAAAGCTTGTAACATCAAGATGAATAAAAACAAATAACAAAGTAATAAGGTGGTCCAGATCGGACTGGTGATGACGTAGTACAGTAGACTCTCTCAAATTCGGGCATATGGGACCGAAATGTCAGCCGAATTAGACAGAAATTCGGGCGACAAACTTTCTGAAGTGCAACGATTTTTTATTCATCTGCATACACATATTGAGTTTACACACTCATTTATATCGTAAATTGCATGAAAATCCCTCAATAATGCAAAATCACATCAAAACTAAGACAAACCATGCCAAATTTGAGCATTTTTGATTCATTTGATAACCATAATCAAACTTGAAAAATGACAATAAACTTTTTTCAAATGTAACCGATGCCCGAATTAAAAAGTAAGTAGCCCGATCTTAAGAGAACCGAATTAGCGAGAGTCTACTGTACTTTTTGGAGGTTATGTCAAAAATCATCTGTTCGTGACCCGCGCCAAAATCTCATGCGAATACTTTTCTATAAAAAGTTGGGAATTTATCAAAATTATTAGTTTAATTGTTAACAGTAATGACTATTTTTATCAATCAAACTAATATTTGATGTTGTTTCTGTTTTTCTCATACCTTTTTTCCACAAAATTCTACTGGACAAAAATTTTTACCATGAAACCCTGCAGACCATACACCATATAAGCAAATCACAAATGTGTCAGAACATTCAATACTCATGAGTTTTTTTTTCAGAAAATTTTATTTAAGTTTCAAAAGGAATTCAGAAAATAAATTTAAGGTGACATTTGAATTCTCAACCTTATGGTTCTTTCAGTACAATTTTACGACTATTTTGGATCTTATATGATTTAATTTTTATCCATTATTTTCACATTTACAAGTATTTTGTGCTTTTTTAATCAATTTTCATGCCCCGAGACCTATTAAGTGTCATTACCTGATGAAGTTTGGCCAACGAAGAGTATTCATTCAGATAAAATTGGCATTTTCTCACCTTTGGCAGATTTTTTTTAATATTGCAATACTTGAGAGATAAATATTTACGATACTCGGAATTTTTTAGTTATTCTCATAATTTCTATTCTGGATTAAAATGTGCCTTTTTTGATGACTGTAGTCTTAATATTGTGGTAAAACCCATTCAATTGTTCATTCATTTATGATGTAATACTTATGTAAAAGATGTTACACTTTACCGTATTTTGGAATTATATCCGAATATTCTGATTTGTCGTCTATTTTTTTTTAAATTAAAATTATAAAAATGTTATCAACTAATTTTTTCCCAGAGAAAGTTAATTAAATATTCTATACACTAGGGCGAAGTGCTCTCTGCAGTTCAGACTTTGCCATAATTTTCTGTGAAAATCGAAAATAAATCTTAATTTTTACTACATCAAAAAAATCTCTAATTCATTAAGATACAACTCTTACCTCATTTAGTATTCAAAAGTTCTTATTTTTTTCTTACAAGACAAACAAAAATGCAATATCGATTTGTTCTAAGGCATAATTTTTGCCTTCAAATGTGAAGCTACATGCCTCTAAATCTAGAATAGGCTCTGAAAATATTGCTATTGAAACATAAAATGAGGTATTATTTATTAGCCTGAGGCCTAATACACTCATTGAAACAATAATTGAAATAAACTATCAATTTTTTTTTCAATTTTTCTGAAGAGTTTCTTTTTTTCTTTGGTAATAAAATTTTTGGAAAAAGCATTTAATCGATATAAAAACTCTAAAATGCGACATAAAAAGGGAAAGGTTGTGCTTCACAACCTGATATATTGGATTGGCCAGTAAGGTTAGCCTTGCCCAGAACGCTGTGATTTTTTTTCCGTGTAGTCTATAATTTTTCAGAAAACCATAATAAAATTGAAAATTGATTAAGAAGTGTACACTTTTGAATTTTTTATGATTTTGTACTTTAATGCAATTTTTAAACATATTAGCTGGAAAATAATATAAAATTTTAAAATTTAACAATGGAAAATCGATTTAAGGAAATTATTGAGTTCAATGACATATATGGACAATATTTTATCCTAGAACCTAGACAATTTTAATACCATACCCAATATGGTCGTATTGGTAAAAAGGTGTTTTTTTTAATCAAAATTTATCATATTATACTTATTTGAAATTTATTAGCCGAGGAACAATTAATACATTTTGTTTTATGAAGAAAATTAATATTTGCAAAATTATTCGACCACTATTTTTCTATTACAAATATTTCACAAATCTGAGTTATCAACACTGTGCCAGTCGGGTAAAAGTATCTACGTCACTGGCAGTTCGGCTTGGCCCACCTTATACTTGAAACATCTTGAAAAACAGCCTCTTATTGATTTTGTTTTACGAGAATCCATATTACATATTGACTACGTCAGATTAACAGAATTCGAGTGACCATATTTCGTGATCGAAAAAAAGCTTGTGAATTACACCTAGTGACATAGAAAAATTGCATACCCGCAGGGGATATCTTTGGTATGAATTACGGAAGCGCCGTGATGTAGGGGAAAGTACTCTCCCTTCGCACGTTCATGTCTTCGAATAATGTGAATTTCTTCTACGTGTCCTAAGAGATTTCCACATGATTGTCACATAATTATCAATAATTGATATTAAGCTAACTAATATTTAATAGAAATGTTTAAGTCTCTTAGGAAAACTTAAAAAAAATTACATTATTCGAAGGCATGAACGTTCGAAGGGAGAGTACTTTCCCCTAATAAAATTTATAATCCTGGAAAATATTTTAGTCTCATGGCGTTCTATGATTGAGTAAAGCTTTGAATGCTCTTAAGTTTCAGCCAATCAGAAGACGCAATGGACTCAAAATATTTTATGTGATGAAATTATTTAATTAAATGCGAATAAGGCTTCACGCATATTTTAGAATTTAATTATATTTAAATATATTAAATATTCTTTTGTAATTAACGCGGTATTTTCATTCGTTTATGACAGGAGACTTACGGAAAAAGTGAAAGAGGAGAAACAAGAACCTTCTGAAGATGCCATTGAAGAGAAAAAGGAGAATTTGGAGGATTCCTTGTCTGATGATATTCTCAAAGGGAATAAGATTTATTTGCCGGTGTTCAAGGATATGCTCAAGTCTCTTGAATCAACGGATGAGCCACCGCTCAAGAAGATTAAAACTGAGGAGTCTGATGATGCTCCGGCAGTTGCAGAGTCATCAAGTGAGACAAAATTAGGAAGGTGGGGATTGATTCCGGATATAAATTCCTTGATTTTTTTGTTTTTTTTGAAGGTTTTGTGATGCACAATGGCGGGATTGTGGATGTGGAAAAGTTACTGGGACAGATGTCACGTTCAGAGAAGGCTCTGGAAGACACTGAAAAGTTGCTGGTTGATCTGAGGCAGCAGATTGCGGATCTTCAATCGTCAAATTCTAAAGCAAATAGCAAGATAAAGGATCTCTCATCGGATCTTCGAAGTGTTAGCAGGAAATTGAGTGATACGGAGCAGACGCTGAATACAACACAGAAGAGATGCAATGAGTACTATTCCATTCTATCTTCTGTAAATGACAGAGTGGCAGGAGTTTTTGCCAAGTCTGACAAATCTCACAGGAGTGATTCGTAAGTTTTCTTGGAGGATTTTTTTTTGGTTTGACAGGGATTTTCTGATTTTGAGGCTTTTTTCAGGCGTTCTCGTGAGCCAAGAGAGAGAGATCGTGAGTCCAAGGAATCGTCCAAATCAGAGACAACGAAGAAGGACGACTAATTCTTTTGCTTAATCTCTTAAAAGAAGCTTCTTGGAATTGCATCACCAATTGAACAATTATGAATTTTTAAAACACTTATCATAAAAAATGCGAATTTGCAGATGAATGTAATGACAAGGTAATAAAAAAATAAATGAGTGGAATTAAATTCAAAGTGATTTATTTAAGATTTTCAAGTGTAATTCCCTGCAAAACCTTCCCCTGTTCAGTACTTCTTAATTGCCTTCTTGATAAGTGCCAGTCGCTGCTTGTGAGCCTCCGTGACTGTTGCCCTCTTGTACGGCCTCAGTTCATCTGTCCCAAAGCCTGGAATCCACATGTTCCAGTTGCGTTCTGAAAGTCAATCCCAGTTATTTGTCCAAATAGAAAAAGCATTCCAATATGTCAGAGAACTCACCAAGGTGCAACTGGACGTCCTTCACCTCAACCTTGGACACCTTTCTGTGCTTGGCCAGGAGACATGCAGCTGCCACGGTATTCTCAACAAAATCATCTGCAATTTGCAAAAGAAGCTCCTCCACTTCCTCATCCAGTTGCTCAGTGGGATCAATTTCCCGCACGAGCTCCTGCAGCCTGGGCTTAGTGAGGATCTGGAAGCGCGGGAAGATGAGCTGTTGTCTCGCACTGCCGGACAAACTCACCCTTACCTGACCAGAGGCATTGTCAGACCCAGAACTAGTCTTTGCGGTGGATTGTGTGGTGGTTGTGCCAGCTGCTGAGGTCACCCCCATGGGGCTATTTTGCGATGGAGACGCCATATCAGCGTTTCCAGACAATTATCTTCCTCAGCGAGCTTTTTCTATCCCCTTCCGGATAGATTGGAAAGGTTCTGCAGTTGAGGGTTATTTTTCAATCGCTAGAAAACAGTCTACAGGGATTTCTGTTACCTTTTTCTTTAGTATTTCACGGAAAATTAGAGAAAATTGCACGTTCCACTTTTTATTTACACTTCTCGTCGCGCTGTCAAAAAATATTAAAAGATTAACTTGCATGACAGCATGACTAATCCGCCGCTCCTCACTTGCATGCCAATAAAACATAGAATATTTGATTTGAACAGATTTTCCGTTGGTATTTGAAATTTAACCCTTTAAGGACGACTGGGTCACCCGTGACCCAAAGAGAAAATAATTTTTCCTGACTACCTGAAGTTATTTCTTTCTAATGTTTGTACATAATCACGAAGTAGAAAAATGTAGGAATCTAGAATATTTTTTACAAATCTCCAGCTACCTGCTATATAAAAAATATTTAAGCTCAAGTCAAAAATGACGATTTTTTTTCATATTGGTGCTTGAATTTTAATATTTTTAATATTTCTAATTTTTATTTTAAGCAAAAACTTCTTGTGACTAGAAATTGTAATAGCTATAGATAATATTTCTCAACAAAGTAAAAATTATAGTTTATTGGTATTTTTAGGAAAGCTTCATAATTTTCATGGGTCATATATGATCCAATCGTCCATAAAGGTAAAAAAATACCGAATGGATTTTCCAAGTTTTTGAGGTCAGAATGTTTCATGTTTTTTGTTTATGTGTGCGCAAAATAGTTAATTATTCGTGTAATATTGTGTGATAATATCATTTAGCTGAGATTTCCAGTGAAATACTGACTACGTAAATGTTGTAAATTCATAACTTTTTACTCTTGTAGATGACTTCAAAAATGTAAAAAAAAATTTCAAGGTCAATGACCACGAAATCATCCACATAATGCCCAGACGACAATTTATCCTGAACGAAAACGACATAATATATTTGGAACAAGACGTGGATGAAGTGGACTTTGAAGTCTTCATCGAGAACGCATCAATTCCGGAAGAACTCCCGGATTCACAGCAATGTGCAACTGTACGTCTTAAATTCCCAGAGACAAGCAACATTGCACCTACCCATTACCATCAAACATGTTTCTGAAACTGAGGTGCACATGGTTCTATCAGAAAAAAAGGATTATAAGACCAATTGTATTTGTGAGGCATGCGACATTTATCTCTGTGTTACCAGTAGGGGAAAGTGACCATGCTTGATACAATCCAAGCTTGATAATAACTATTTTTTCCTATGTTAATCAATAGTTATGACTCATCGCAATACATTTCAATAGCTGGTGCTAAGCCTCACATTTCCTAAAAAAATTAGGATCCTAGCTCTTTTTTCCTAGTTTCAGGAAGCAAAAATCAAAAATAGGCCCAAAACTGTAATTTCGATACATGATATTTCATAAGTATTTCTCAATTAATGTTGCTGTTCACGAAAACTACTATCATAGGCACATAGAGGAGTCATCAGTACTAATATTTATGTAAAAATATTTTTACTTGGTGGACACTGTTTTTGTGGGTGGTAACAAATTCATAAATTCTACTTGTGTCCATCCTATATTTTAAGAAGGGTCCATGAATGATAATTTTAATGTGGCAATTATATCATTAGATGTGATTATTTCATAATTACACATATTGCAATCCGCCAATTTTATCGACAATTGACATAATCTTCAACCCTGTTGCCTGAATTTTAAGGTTGCAGAATGACATTTTCATGGACTCAAAGTGAAAAAATGGTTTTCGCTAGCGCCCTAATGTCATAAAAACATGGCTTAGAAAAATTACAAAAAAGTGATTTTAAAACTAATAACCAGTCATATAAACGATTTAAACAGATAGATTAGAGTTTCGTCTAAATATTGACGTGCAATTTTTTGTATCTGGTGAATTTTTTGCAGTGAAAATGGGCCTCCGAATTGTCGAATCAATTATTATACAGGAAGGCCCCGGACCCAACTTGTATAAAAATCGCTACTGAATTTCCATTTTCTTCTTGAGGAAAATCTAAGGATTTCCAGGAACTATTTGAGGTTGGATTATGAACCTAATAAGTGAGACATTTTTTTGTCATAGTGCAAGAATCGCTTCGGTTTGTGTGTTAATCAGAAAATAATCACAAACCTTGGACATCATTTTACAGTATCAAGCATGGTCACTTTCCTCGAAATTGTTTCAATGAATATCATAAAAATAAAAAAATGAAGTAAACATTAATACATTTTTATGGTAAAAATTATTGTTTTTGTGTACAAGTCTTCAAGAGTCTTTGAGATGAAAAATTGAATGAGATTTTTTAAAATTAATTTTTGATCGTTTTAATTTTTACTCGTACAAATATATTACGTTACAAATATATTCAAGTTATTTATCTTTCAAAAATAACAGAGCAAACGAGTAAACTAGTCGTCTGGAAAATTTTGTGCTTTTTTACCTTTAAGGATGATTGGGTCATATATGACCCATAGTTTTCCAGGACTCCTAGGGATGGGAAAATTTCTTTTTAACCGTAAATCTCTTATTTAGGCTAAAATATCGAGGGAAACTTGATTTCATTGAATTTCGCTCAGCGGAAAGTTTCTCGCCCTTAAAGGGTTAAGACATATTTCACAATATTTTGTTCGTAGAGACGATACTTATTGTTGTATTTTTGAATTGTATAACCTCTAGAAAAAGAAAAAAATGGGAATTTTGAAAAACAAAAAGGAAGTGGCCGAAATTGCAAACTGAACGAAATTTGGTAAAGTTCCTTTATGTCGACCATTTCTTCAGTAAAAAAGATATCTAGTATCAATCAATTCTATATCTCGTTCTCTGAAGTTTTATAATTTAATAAAAATTGCAGTTTTTACAACTACCCCATGTTTACTACTGTCCTGGTTTCTCCTATACCTATAGCCACTTTTTTATTGTTTACTAACCAAAATTGATTTTTTACTGATTAATATGCTACTTCACTGATAAAAAAAAATTTCCGTTTGGGATCATTCATAAGGGCTAGAAAAAAACAATTGGCCGGGGGGTAGACTCCATATAAAAAAAAAACAATTGGCCGAGAGGTAGGTTTAGAAATATGTTGTTGGATCTTATGACAGTATCGAAAGTTACTTCACTGAGAATACTTCAACTAGGATGGATCTTATGAGCTGTTTGTTAAGCCCAATATAATTTGATTTGGATGAAAACTTCATAAAAATAGGGGAAAGTGCCCATTGCCCATGCTAGATACTATTGAAAGCTTCGTAATGACTAAATTTTCTATGTTTCACGAATCATCGCAAACATATTTTAAAAACTATGGGAAAGTGGCCAGTTTTTAAAATATATTGCGAAGTCATGTTTATTGAGAAATATAGGAGAAATTTAATCATTACGAAGCTTCCAATGGTATCAAGCATGAGCATTTTCCCCTAAAACATAAAAATCGATGAGAATTATTAAAAGTATTGTGTAAATTCTATTTTTTTTTAATTTTCAAAATAAGCTTAAGAACTCTGCGGAAATTTTTGATCAGTTTTAGCTTTTCTAAAGTGGACGCTACAATGTCGTCTTGGAAAAGATTTTAGGGAAGCTAGAATTTTCCATATCAAACTCCAAAAAATATAATCAAAATAGTGTTAGAATTGAATTTCTAAAAGAACATTTCTAAGAGTTTTTCAAATTCTAAAAAGAGCATTTTCTATTCCATTTTTCATCAATTTCCCGCCACGTCTGTTCTACTCTTTCGCACTCTTATTTTCCTTTTGTTCAGTTTTAATTTGTTTATAGTATTTTCTGTTTTTCGTTGAGGAATAAAACACATTTTTGCTTAGAGTATTTTAATCATATTTACAAAACCACATACACATACTTCTAAAAATTATTCCTAATTAAATTTAAAATAAATTTGAACCATATTTTTTCAGAATAAAGGCTTGGAAATTGTACTCAATTTACTGAAAAAGATAATAAACAATAGTTTCTTTTACTATTTGAAGTTTTAATTGAAAAATATTAAAAGGTCAAATTTGTTAAAATAATAATATTCATTAAAAAAAAGAGTTTTTGCTGTTTTATATCAAGAAGTATTTTCATGAAGAAGTGAATTAGTATTTCATGAGTGAATAGTATTAAATATACTGCATTTTAAAAACCACAAAATTATTTTTTAAATTTGTGGAATAGTCAGATATGAAAGAATTATTATTTTTTAAAGATATTTTGAGCCTAACTTTAAGGAAATCTATTGCAAATTTGCTTATTTAAAAATAAAATCACGTTTTTTCAATGGTTTTTTTTAAAACATTTTCTTGTAGTTGAAAGTTTTAAATGTTCCAAATAATAATATCTAAAAAATTATCAAACGTAGAGGTTTAATTCTCTAGTTCTTTATTATTTTCTTATTGTAAAATTTTCAAATTTTCATTTTTTTTGACTAAGGGGAAGTGGCGCACCTTTGAATTGGGATATACTTGAAAAAGGACTTAATTTTCTCATACTTTTAAATGTAACTGAGCCTTATCATAATGTAATTTAGCTTTAAAATCGGTTTGAGTTACTAAATTATGTAGGGTAGGTGTGCTAAATTCCGACCAGCTTGCAATTTCGGCCACCTTTTTTGTTCCACCAAAGCTATGTCTATATTTTTATTCATTTTAAAATGTATTAAGAATGATTTTAGAGTAAATAATGACGGTAAACTCTTTAAAAGGTTTCAAGCAACACTCTTTCAGAAGAAAGAATAAAAAAATCAATTTGTTTTTAAAATATTACATTTTAAACTTGAGACTTTGACGCTTGCATGCAACTATGCCGAAATTTGGCACACTTATCCAAAGGTCCAGATTCATTTAAAAATAACGAAAAAAGACCTATTTCAAAAGTGCCCCAATTCAAAGGTACCCTACTGCCCCCTGTTTTATAATGTTTTTCTTTCCAAATTCGTAAAAATCATTCCGTTTTAGACCAAGAAGAACCTTAAGTATTTATAAGCGAATGAGGCCTAAAGCCTTAGATAAATTCAGGCTGATCCTTAGCTCTTTATGATAGGTTCAGCTGAGTCTGAAATTCAGCCTGAATCTATTTGGTGCCTAATGAAAAATATAAGCCTTGCAAAGACTCTTGATCAATTTATGGTAAAAAAAGTCTAAAATTAAATTCTCTAATATTTGCACTCAACCATCCCTTCACTCTTTTTAAAAAGTAAAAGATAACGATAAAATCTACGAGTAAAGTAGTAAATTGTTATCATTTGTAAATGAAATCGAGCCCTGTACCACGGGTATTTTCTTCAATCCATTTGTCGAATTTTCGAGACATGTAGTTATCCATATAGTTCTGCCAATCTCCGATTTTTCTGTAGCAAAAAAAAATAAATAAAAAATAATAAAATTGAGGATATTTATTTATTTAATAAAAGTGTTATTGGAGTTATAGCATTACCCATTTCTTATGAATTTTATCTTCCGATTTTCATTCTTATCGGCTGGTTGATCTGGGTTCAAGATTGGATCAAGATTAACCGCTGGATTGTTCTGCATCTTCTCAAACATTAGATGAGTAGCCACGTTGTCCACATCTTCCTGGGTCATCTTGTTGGACACACCCAGAAATTCAGCACACTTCCATATCGTTCCGGGCAAATCCAATTTCATGTCCTCGTACTTGAGGAAAAGGATATTGGGCTCATTGCGCCGCTTCCAGAATTCCATTACATGCTCCCAGACAGATCCAATGGGCGTTTTGTTGGCCAGGAAGCACTCACAGAACTCATCGAAGGTTCCATTGAGACCATGGATGAGGGTACAGTAGTAATAATAAGATACACAGAGATCCTTTGGATTGCGAGCGATGTAGATAATCTTGGGTTTAACCGAGTCCAACTGATTGGGCAGCAATTGCCATGGCAGGTGCGTCTTAATGAACCGTGGACTGGGCAGATTGTCCACACAGGCCACAGAATTCCCAATGGACTTGCTGTTTGGAGAAAGAAATGCATAGGAATGCCAAAAATGCCATCGTGAACAGTGATAAGTGTAATTATGAAAAGTGGCGTGATTGCATGCTGATCGTTTTATGTTTTATGTAAAGAAAAATATCGTACATCGGTATTAAGACATCTCATATTACGAAATTATCATTAGTAAAGATCACTTTCTAATTATAAAAGAAATTACTCAGGGAGATACAAGAGGTGGGTAGACTAGTTTTAGTATTATGAACATTATTTAATGATTCTTGGTGACTCAGATAAAGGTAATTTGAGTTGGGGACATATGATTTCCTTCATTGGGGCACTCACTTGAGCCATTCAGTGTGATCCTCAGAGAAAATTGCGGACAATTCCAGGAGTGGAGCTCTCAGGGCTTGCATCCTGGCAGCACCGGCAAAGTCTAGATTATTCCCAAGAAGCCATACCATTTCTTGAGCCCATGTGGATCCTGGGAATGCAATTTTATATTAAATTTGTGAACTAAATAAAGAACAAACTTCGATATTAAATAAACAGACACACGTTTGAATAAAAGAAATTAAGAAAATACTATTACACTTTTTAAAAGTCGGGGGAGGTGGGGCTACTTTGAGTAGTGGCGCTACATTAAAATACGATTTTTTCGAATATTTCTAAAGGAAGTTAGGCTTTACCATAATTTAATTTAGATCCAATATTGGTTTGTCTATCTAAATTACATTGCACTAAAGCCCAGTTTCCTTAAAAAATATGCGAAAAAAATCTTATATTAATGTAGCCCCACAACTCAAAGTAGCCCCACCTCCCCCTATATGGAATTAAATAATCTATAGTAAACTATTGACGCTAATCTAGCGTAACAGGTGTTCCAAGTGCCTATTCTTTCATACAATCAGCAGACTTTGTCTTTGCTTCTCTCCATTGAAAATAAAAAAAAAACCATAAAAAAGCATTGTAATATTTCTGGATACGAAACGAAATGTCCATAGTGATATGTTTCTTAGTACGATTAATAAATTTTAAGTCCCATAAAGATATAGGGTAAAGTGATACAAGTTGGATATAGTGTTATAAGTTGGACAATTCACCGGTACAAGTTGGACAGGGATTTTTTCTTGATAAATACAGTACTAAATTTTTTTTAAGCACAGGAACCAAATTACCCGCGACCCCAATAGGGATAAGCGGTTGAAAATGATTGAATGAATGGAACCAAATTATAAAACTAAAGCATTAAAAATATACAAATAAAAATGAAGTACTAAATTTATCAAGAAAAAAAAGCGCTGTCCAAATTGTACCATGGTCCAATTTGTACCACTTTACCCTACTAAATTATGAAATTAAAAAAAATTTAAAAAAGGTATAAAATTTAAAATAAAGAGAAAATTAAACAATTTTTATAATGATGCTTAGTGTATATGAAAAAAATCACATTGGAAAAATAACTAAAGCAAGATAATGAATATTTTGATTTTCATAAAAATCTATTTTTCGGAAAATATGTTTTTGACTTTATTATAGCTTGAATAAAATTATACCGTAAAGTTCGAATAAATAAAAATAGTTAAATAATCTTGACAAAGGGAATTAAGAAATTATTAAATACCTTGCAACATAAGCAATTCTTAAAGTAAATATTTACAAATATTTTTCAGTTAATTTATTGGCTATTTTGAATTTTTTTTGTTCAATATTTTTTATGCTGACTAATGGTGCTATTCTAATGTAAGATCCAAGGGCGAAATCCTTCTCCTATACATATTAAAGAACTCTACTGTTCTCAAGTGCTTCTGCATTATCGACTCTTCTTCACATTGGTTCCTGTCTCGAATTTTTCCGAGACCTAGCCGTGTTCTAAAACTACCAAATAATCGTTACAGGAATCAACACGAAGATATTGATAATGTAGAAGCACGAGAACAGTGAAGCGTTAAAGAATGCTCAGGAGAAAGATTTCCTCTGAGCATTTTCCATTGGAATAATAATAATAATAATTTATTGATTGATGCCCAGGTTACACAATATAACAAACAGGACTATACAATATATATTTTAACATATGATTAAGTTTGAGAATAATAAAAAAAGCGAGCAGCACAAGAATTGTTTAGACATAGGAAAGCTTATTTCATTATTTCAGTTACAAGATTTTTAAAAGCATTTAATTCTTTAACATCATTTAGTTCAGGATTTTTTATTAGAGACTTATTGTAAGCATTAATTGCAGAAAACTTTATTGATTTCAATCCAAATCTAGTTGTATTTGGTTTAATGTTTTGTAAACTATTAATGTTCCGAGTATTTCTATTATATTGAAGTGTTTGAATTAATTGACCTGAGTGTAAGAAATTATTGAGAACTTTAAATACGATTGTTCTTATTACTGTGTCATCACACTTGCACATTAAAATTTTAATATAATTCACATTAATTGTCGCTGGTATGAGTCCAAATGTGTAATTTGTGTGTTTGAATCATTTTATATTCAAAATTTGATCTATTTGTTGATAAAAAGGTAGACTTGGCCCGCAAAATTTGATATAAATTGATTTATAGCATTAATGCGATTTTCTCTTTAATTTTTTAATGTGAAAAATATTTATGCTTTAGGTAAATTTAAACTTATTTTTGCAGACCAAGTCCACTTCTTTATCAATAAATAGAAAAACTCCAAATATTAAGTGACTCAAAGTCACAAATAACATATTTGGACGCTCACAAGCGACAATTAATGTGAATCACATTAAAATTTTAATGTGCAAGTGTGATAACGCCGTTAAATTTATTTACTCGTAATAATTATTATTTGTGGCCAGAAAATAAGATAAGTACAGTAATTTAGTGATAAACTTGTACGCTAGTGAAGCATCACCATCAGTATCGGGAGTAATTTGCTAAGTTCCTCCAAAGCCATTATTATGCCAAGAAATCTCCTGTTTATATGACTTCACACAGATTTTAAACAAGATGTATAAGAGTCTCTTCATCAGCCGTTTCCCTACAAATCTTTCTTCTGGCTTTGGGGATCCTTCTGAATAACAGATAAGTGACTTTATAAAGACATTTTAAGTACTATCACGTATTTTCCGGAGTCATTCACAATCAAAAATCTCGCGGTACTATTTAAAATTGAGCAAATTTCTTGCAAAATGTGTCATGGCTGTGAGAATTTTCAAGTAAATTCTAGAAATCATATAATGCTCAATTGGCTCAATTGAATTTAAATTTAAATTGTGAAAATCCTAGTGTGATAGTACCGTTATGCAAATTCTCGATTACCGTATTACCTTAACTCATACCCGGTTACCATACTCGGTTACTAGGTGAAAATAATATAAGAAAATTAAAGAAATAAAACGAAAATGCGATAAGAAAAGTGAGGGAAAAAACTGTACGATTAATTTCTCTTACAGTTTCTTTGCTCACAGTTTATCGAATTTTCTTTATATTTAGCAATTTCCCTATATTATTTTCACCTAGTGACACCGAGTTTGAGATAAGGTAATACGGTAATCGAGAATTTGCGTAAGAATTGCAATGAAAATGCGTAAATTAACGAAATACGGTGAGTCTACGGCGAGCATTTTATTGTCAATGTTATTCTGCCCTAAATCAAGAATCCATTCATATGATAACTTTTAATTCAAAATCTCATTTGAAGCAGGAGAGAATTGATAACTTTTCGATACTTTCGAATCTATAGTATCGTTAAATCGGTTAAATCTATAACTAGTATATAAAGCAAATATCGACTTTTTACGCATTTTTGAGACATTTATTATGATATTTAAAAAAAAAATGTGACCTTTGGAAAATATCTAAATTAGTTACAAAAAGGTTTTTGGAATTCACAGTCGATACTATCGAAAAGAATTTATCATGTCACCCCAAGTTCTAAGTTAGGTTATTCTGTCATATTATTATTCTAACATATTATAAATCTAATCCCTAAATATACACAATACAAACTTATAAAGCAATTAAGAATTCTAATATAAATTGGTGAGATTGTTAAGAATGTCACCTAATAAGATAAAGAAAAGCTTAGGCTGGAAACTGTTAGAATAAGAATTAAATGTAAGTCACACAGAAATATTAAATAAATTACATTGTAAAAAAAAAAGTGCACGAATTTTCGGATTTATGAGATGATACTCAAAATGATTTTGTCATAACTTCCGGCGCTTTAATATAGCTTCAAATTCAGAAAGATTTAGGTTGATAGGGGAAAGCTCGCTACCTTCGAAGCTCATACTTCGAAGAAACCATTTTTTTCAATATGTTTTGAATGAGTTTGACCAATTTATATAATATATTATATTTTAATAACTGGTCTAATACTTTAATTTTTTTTTTAAAGAGTCATGGACTAAATCCATAAGAAGATAGAAAAAATGAATTGTCCAAAGCTTTTGAGTCGTCCGAAGGTACCGCGTTTTTTCCTATTATAAAACTGAACCATATTGTAAGAGATTTTATTAATTAAAAAAAAAATTTTTTTGAAACTTTAAGAATTATGGGCCATTTTTCTGCATTTTGGATTAACATAAAACCTATCGATCGTTTTTGGTAATTTTTCCTAGTGCCCTCGGTCGAATGACAGACCGCGGTAGATAGGATACTCAATAAATTTTTCTTTGAAGAGAGGAAAAAATATATTACATGCATATTTTAAGAAATTTATAAATTTGATAGTGACATTATATCGTGTAAACATGTGTTAATTTTGAAAAGTTTTTAAACCGGTCAATTTGACCGGTTTTAGTAGGTTTAGTGTTAAAGATCTTATCTCCTTTTGGATTAACAACATTTTTGAAAATATAGGAAAAGATGATAAATCCAAATGCAACACCATGTTTAGTTAGTAGTACAACTTGTTTAATTCACTCAGTTTAATTTATTGTATTCATTCAATGCAAAATGTTTGAAGATCAATTTCAGTTACATTTTAATTATTATTGATATATGACTTAACAATTGTCTAGTTCAATTACAATCCCATAAATTGAGTAAAAGCATGAAAACTTTCAAACACGCCAGACAGAGATTTTTTTTAACACTTCGAACACTATTTCTCCGTTCAAGTAACAAAATTAAATGCAAGTGAATGATTCACAACCTGTTCTTGGGTAGGAAATGAGAAAGATATCATCTTTGCGAACAGGAAGATCCAAAATAGATTCTCCAATCTCATTGTACTTCTTCGGCAGGATCACACTTCCCGGATTCACTTCGATGAAGCAATTTTGACGCTGAAACAATTTATCCAGATTGAAGTTGGGATCATCATGGAGGGATTTGTATTGCAGACGCATCTTGAGCCACAAACTTTTTCGAATTCGAATATGTATTAACTTTTAAATATTATTTTGTCCACTGCACTTTACGATCCACCAAGGAGGAATGTAAGAAGACAACTGATGTTGCTTAGAGTTTTGCAGGTGCATTGGATCATTTGTGAATTGCAGTGAGAAATGCAAGAGATTGGTGGTGGCGGTATTTTGCACTTTACGCAATCACCAAGTTTATCGAGAGAAAGTTGTTGGAATTTGTGGATTATCAACACTAAAGCTGTATTCTTGAATGATGAATTAGTAAGAATATTGGCTTAAGAGATGGATGAAACCAATAAATTTGATTGGAACATACTTCAGGCAGAAATAGAAATAATTTTATTTTAAATTAAGATACTTTATTGTTATGGCGGTAAATTTTAAACTGTACAATTTACATATTTAAAACCGATATTATCAATCGTAGATCCAATCTTCTGCATCAGCAAAGGGATCACCATATTTCAAGAGATAGTTCTCAATTTGACTCTCAACGACACCTGTATCTTCATATTCTGGAGTAATTTCAGGTGCATTGGGGTTCATCAAGTTGCGGATATACTCAAAATTAACATCCTCTTTCCACCTTTCTAGGGCATCAGTTTCGCTCTGGGTAGCACTCCTGGACTTTGCTCCTCGAACTCTTACAGAGATAGCACATAAAGTTAACAATAGAAATACAACTTTCATCTTTGATAAAAAGGTGAGTACTTTAGAACAAATTAAAGTTACGAATCGTTTCGCAGTGAATTATCTTTAGGCGACTGAAATTTATTACGTAAAAACATGTTTTTTTATAATTAGTGAAGCCACAATGTTTGATGATAAAGAGCTTTGTGTAAAAAAAATTAAAGAAAACGTGTTCAAGTGAAATAATAAAAATTTTAATTGTACAGTCTGCATTGCAACACTATTTTAATGTAAAGTTGCAAATTTTATTGCTTCACATTTGCATTGAATAAAAGAAATATTAGGTGACATGTTAAAGTGATATCGTTTATACTATGAAAGTGATTTCAAACTTATATTAAAGTTTCGCTCATCAGTTTAAGATAGTTGTAAGTCTAATTTGCATTTTATCTAGAGGTGACTTTAATTTTTTTAAATCCCAATTCATATAATGCATTATAAAGAATGATTAAGGAAAATTTTCGTCATGCTCATAGGTTTTGTATTGTTAAAATTTTCTATGGCTTTTTCCGTTTCTTTCACTATAATTTTTGCAATAAAATTTAATTTTTAAAGTCACCTTTTGAAGAGTTTTTAAATTAGTAAGGCCCCTTTGGAACTAAATGCTTTACACGATTTTAACATGATTCCGTCAGAATTGATTTAAATTCACTTCAAAGAGAACATAGTTATATATTTGTCCTAAAATCTTTGCTAAATTTGAAAACGTTTAAATGATTTAGAAAATTATGTTTTAATACGATCTAGAACAGTTAAAAAATGTTTCCTATGCCTTAACAAAGTTAAAGAAGGGAATACGTAAAGAAGAAGGTAGGATGTGGCGTACGGTTCTCTGTACAAGAATGATCTTATACAAATGTTAGATAAATTAGGAACGTGTAGAGGTAGAGGCCACATGACTTAGTATAAGGCCCCCTTTCCCATCCTCGGCAAAATGTTCCAAAGTACGACACGGTACCCAAAAATGGAGTTGCGAAGATTGCGACTTTTTGAACCAGGCACATGCGGAGATACGAAAAACTGAAGGATGATCGAACGGAAGCAGCATCAGAAGCCTGGAGATGAAATCCACCATACGGGTATTGAGATAACCGAACATAGGATGACCGAAAAGGGAGTCGATAATAATGAGGAAATTTGATCATATTTATGAAGTCCGATTTTGGGCTTCAGAGTGTGTCCGAAAGAACAGCTCGTACGCGTAGGTGAAAAAGGGCACAATCAGCACTCTAACAAATACGTAAAAATACGTAAATAGAGGCTTAGCCTAGTTCCGGAAGGCATCAAAATCCTAAATAGCGTGCAATTTTATTGCTTTTTGAGAACCTAATAGGTCACTTATCTCCAATTCTAAATTAAATTTATCCAAAAAAATGTGATTGATAACAAATTAGAGCAATTAAGCCATATGGCTAAGCCTTATACGGGCTTGAGACCTAAGGTTCAGCCATCTAGCTTAACTCCTGTAATTCCTTATCAGGCGTGATTTTTTAGGAAATTGTTGGTAATGATTGGATATTCGGGGAAAATAATCCATTACATTTTGAAAAATAAATAAAAATGCTTGTTATTTAGATTTTTGAGATCTTCGGGAACTGGGATAAACCTCCAGTCTGAAGCCGACATTAGGTTCGAAGCCCGCACTAATGTTGAAAGCACTGCAACATACCCAAGGTCAGAAAAACTTTGTGATAAATCTCTGCCAAGATTCCTCACTTTGGAAGAGGGTGGAACGTGGAATCACTTCGTGCGAAAGATATAGTAGATGTGAAGAAGGGCTTCCACCTCTAGAATGTATGATTAGAACCTGAGATTGATTGGGATTCAAGACAAAACTATTGCTGAAGGGCCAGAACTAGGATGATTAACTAACGGATGGAGTATTTTAATTCAGAAATGGTATATTTTTCTTAAATTCTTTATAATTTTTAAGTCTTAGATCCCACAAAAATAAATATAACACGAAATGGTAGGCACATGTACAGATAATATATTTTTATTGAATTTAAAATTTTACTGGTGTTACAAATAGAAACTTTGTCAGAAAAAATCAAAAAATTGCGAATTTTATGTCTTTTTCATATAGGTTTTAAGAACTGTTATCCTCGTGCAATCATTTTAAATTTTGAGCCAATAACATAACATTAGATACTCTTTCATTTGGTAAAAGTTTTAAAATGATTGCATTTGGTTTTATATAAAAACTGAAAAAAAAACACTTAAGAAAAAATATACCATACTTTTGTACGGAAAATGTACATATGAGAATGCTCCGCCCTGGGCAAGAATGGGAATTTCTCCTAATCATTTACCGCTTCAATGTACAGGATGAATGTAACGTAACGTATCTCCAGATTAATAAAATTGAAGATCTTCAGCATAAGAGTGTTATTCACAGAACCTAAATACTTGCTGGTCATGATTTATAAAAAGGGAAAACAGAATGGGCCGTAAAATTGTATCCTGAGGAATCTCATGAGATTGAGGGGAGACGAGGTTGATTCGGCGGATCTCTTTACCTGAGACAATCAATCTCCACTGGATTTAGAAAAAAAACTTAAGCTCAACGTTTCCTCGATGAAGCTATGGCCAACATTTACCAACGAAAACCGATCGTAAAAATTGATTGAAACATTTTTAAAATGTTGATTTCGATTCTGAGTACAGAAAGACCAAAAAGGATTACAGCCGCCGATCTAAAGCGCTATTGACTAAGCTTTGTTAGAGAACTTCGAAATGGATTTTCGTGTATTTACGTCTGTTTCTTTTACGTGATGCAAACGCTTTTGGAAAAGCGATTTCCGGCATAAGGTAAACTTAAGGTGAGCTAACTCGGAATGCATGCAAATTCGATTTAGAGCTGAAATTGTGAGTCGCCATTCAGTTGTCTTGAATCAAATTCGTGAAATTATACAAATTTTGTATTTAAACCAAAATATCAAGGAGATGGATGAATATCGGTTAAACGATTTAAGGGTTTACGTAGGTCGCGTAGACCAGAAAAGCAATATATTTTCTTGTTTTTTCTACTTCCGGTGAATCTATTCGGAGTTATTTTTATAAAGTAAATTTTATCAAAAAAGGTTTCAGAAAATCAAATCCCAACAGCTGAATCTTTAAAGTTTTTTAAATGGAAATTTCTGAAAATATAGTTCATAAAATTATGTTGTTCTTATGATTAAGAAATTGCTTTATTTAGTTTTTTAATCTTTGTAGGTTTTAGGAAAATATTTAAATTGGTTTAAAAGTTTTTTTTTAGCAAAAGAATGGAAAGATAATTTGGGATAAAGAAGAGATAGGGGAAGGTGGGGAACCTTTAAAATAAGGTTTTTTCTCCTTTTTTTAATGAAACTGAATCTTATAATAATATAGTTTTACAAATCAATTGTGTAGCTGAGTTGGATGATGATAAAGGCTCAGTTATATTTAAAAATTGGTGAAAAAAGCCCAATTTTAAAACCGCCCCCTTTTCAAAAATGCCCCACTTTTCCTTATTGAAATTTGAGGTATGCAAATTGGGATAATAATATTCTGATGTCCTTCTTTTACTAGAGTCCGAAAAGTTGATTTCTGAAGATTGAAACGATACAAAAAAAGGGGTTGACAACCTCTGTTTGACTCCTCTGACTTGAATTGTAAAGTGTCTAAAAATAAATCTTTAAATGGCCAAAACTCAGGTGCAAATAATCAGAATTTCGTCATCTTCGAAGCAAATGAAAGGTCTTGAAAAATTTTACAACTCTTCAGAACATTATGATTTAATACGACCTCCACGAATCGGATGTTTAATTACCTTTAATTCAAAAAGTGATAAAACTCACATAGTTTTATCTCTGATCTACTCGCTTTTCAACTCATCTGTTAAACTATTTGTAATAGATTTTGTAGTATGATTTCTTTTAGTGCAAGATCACATAATGTGCTTATGTGATAATCTCGAAACTTCTGTGACTGTAACCAGTGTCTTTGTTGTGGCAAAATTACCTTTCAGCTGAGTACGTCAGCTCTGTGTCTTCATTATCTGCAAAGTCTGCAAATGAGCGAATTAGCAAAGAGGGAATTTTACACCATGAGCTTCTTTTGTCTGAGAATCCATCGTCTCAGCCAATTCCTATGTATAAAATATTGTTTTATGTGGTTATCGTGCATTGGTACAATGAATAAAAAGAAAACTCGTTTTGTTTCACCAACCTCTGGGTCATTGAATTTATCGAAACAATGTCAAGGCTGAAGAACTCAAAATATACCAATGCACCAATACCTGCATGCTTTAGGCTTATACCTGGGATTTATCTATCTGCCCAATCGCATTCTCTACCATTCCCAACAAGAACCTCTCAACAAAGTGGGTCAAGAATTGGAAGACAAACGTGTCTCGATGGGTTTCTTGAAACTGGATTGGAAAAGAACTCTTTTTTTTGGGGGTGATCAATAAATTCTTGGAGCAGCGGTTTCTTGAATTTTGAGATGGTTTTTGAGGTGAATCATGGAGGTTTTCTCGGGAACGATGGATATCTGGGTCATTTATTTGGACATTTATTGATTCTCCCAGAAATGACTCCACCTTAAAATTTTTAAATTTCAGAATAGTCCAAGAAAGGTGATACTTTATTTGGCAAAGCCATTTGGACACTCATTCTGCGGATACGTGTGAGTTGTTCGTTGGAGGAAAATCATTGGGGAAGAACTTGGCGAGAAGTAGGTGCTCAAGAAAAAGTAACTTCGTGAAGACATCGCTCCAACCGGAATAAACAGTTATGCTTCTTACGAGTGCAACTTGGGTTCTTCTTCTCACCATTCACTTGAGGTACCTCAGTTTGGCTTAACAAGTGGCTCCTCGCGGTCAGACCAGATGCCCCAGTAAAACTATTTTTTTTTGGATTACCCAATTTATTTGCAATTTATTTCTTTAAGAAAATATATATAAATATTTAAGTGGAAGAAAATGGTGAATTGTGTAGTGTTATTTGTGGCAGTTCTCACGGCTAGTTCAACAAGAATCTCTGCCCACTCCACTCAGAGACCGAGTGGTGGAGATGAGGCAAATCCATTCTTGGACATGGCATCGGCCTTTCTCACGGAAGCCCTGGCTAATCAGGGCGGTGGAAATGGCGGAATCGGAGGCATTGCCTCGGTCATTGGGAGTCTGATGCAGAGCGATAATTCTGGAAAATCAGGAGACAATGGAGCAGGTGCCATTATGGCTGGAATTGGTTCACTTCTGGCCAATGCGGCGGGAAATACCCGCCAAGATGGTGGAGGTGGATTTGATCCAGCCATCATCACAAACATCATCGATATGTTCTCCAACAATGGAGATAATTCCAGGCAGAAGCGACAGATACCTGGTCAGCAGGAACCTTCAGGCTGGGACACTGTACTCAATCTCGCTTCCACATTCTTAGGCAATCAAGCTCCACAGCAGCAGAGGAGTTCTGATTCAGCTGGTGATGGTCTCATGAGCCTTTTACCAATGGTCCTGCAAACAATAAGCTCCTTCTCAGGACCTGAGGGTCAAAAAACCCAAGAAAGGCACAAGGATCATGCCCTACTTCCGCCATTCCTGGAAAATATCCATGTAATGTGGGATCACTTCTCTCAATCGGAACTGGCTGAAATCATCTGGACAAAGTCCGGTATCAGTGCAGTTTTTAAGGTCAGTCCCATCCTGGATTGAACCTAATCCTCCTATTGCTAACCTTTATTCAATGCACAGGGCTTTACGGGAAGGGATGGAAAACTTGACTACAACAAACTCTTCAAATCCTTGGAGAACCAATCCTTCCGCCGAAGATGGATTAAAACAGCCACAGTTTATCTGGCCGATTGGGCCAATTATCTAGCTGATCCGGAAGTGTATCAGAGGTAAGACTAGATCTCGGCTAATAAACTCAACAAGAGCGTGCATTAATAACATGTTTGATAAGCAAATTTGTGCCATCGACTTTGTTTTTTTTTTGCAAAGAAAAAGAAAAATCGCCTCAATCAGCCAATTTTTTTTTGAGAATTGAGAGGAAAATTACCGTAATATATTTATTTATGCTAAATCTTGCTATAAATTATCCGTTTGGATAACTGTTGTTCTTGTTGGTGTTTGTGTTTGCCATCGTGTTCCCGCGAGATCATCTGAATACAACATATCGCGAACTGATTATCGCGGTGTGGCTCTCGAAATGGGTCACCACAAAAATTCACGGAGGTAAAAGCGAGAAAATTCCGCAGAAGAGATTGCTCTTTTGTGAAAATTTCACTCTTTAGCATTTTTTTTTTGTTTAATTGTTTCTTCAAGTTGTTTTAGTCTTTAATTGAAATGCATTAGTTTGATTGGTGTTGGATGTAAAATGATGTAAACACCTTATCGATACTTGCAATATTATTTACTGGTTTGCGCTTTTTTCTGTGGTATCACCCGAGGAGAGAAGCTTTTAACTTTTTATTGCACTTTTTATGAGTGAAACCGTTTTAAAATGGTGTAAGAGTAACAACAATAAATGTATGATATTTTAAAAGAATCCAAGAACAAAGGAAAATTTGATATTATTTCAGTTGAACTGAAGTAGGGGAAAGCTCTTTCAGGCTTCGCACACAATCAGCCTTCGAACGCTTCATATTTTTTCCATATTGCTTTAATGAATATATTGCCATAAATGGATCAGATGAGTCAGATTCATTAAAGGAATATGGAAAAAAATATGAAGTGTTCGATGTTCGAAGCTAGAAAGTGTGCGAAGCCTGAAACCTTTCCCCTATACCTCAATTTTATTTGATATTTTAGAGAAAATTTTTATTACAAATTTATTATTACTTTTAAGTAAAAGAAAGAATATAATTCTCAACGCACAATAACTTTTGTTTTGTAAACATGTTTTTGACATTTCAATGAGAGTGAGTGAGATCTAGATCTAGTCATCTCGCTCACTCTCACAGGAAATTTTGAAAACATATATACTAACAAAAGTTATTGCGCGCTGGGTATAAGAATTAGAGGTCATCTACATAGGGGGTAACAGATACAGAATTTTCAAACTTATTTTTTTATGACGACAAATGCTGTCTTTTAATTTATAATCAACACATTTTTCAAAGTTTTGAAGTCTTTAATTCATCCTAAATTCTAGAAAGCCATTGGAAAATTAATGATTTTTTTTATGTAAGGAAAATCACAAACATCTTTTGTCAGTATATTAACAGTTTTGTCAGTAAAAGTCCAAATGGTCTTTTTTTTCTATTTTAGTCAATAACTGAAAATTGATCATAAATCATTTTAAATAGCCATACTCAGGATACTAAAAGACAGTTTACGTGGTTAAAAACGTTTTCCACTATTTTTAAGCATTAAAAAATTATCATTTATGTTTTAATGCTGATACATTGATAAGTATGTTTTAGAGATTACTCACGCGGAGACTGGTAAAAATAAAAGGATCAAATTGATCCTTTTGCAAAGGATGGATCAAATTCACATGTCCTATTATGAGAAATGTGCATTCATTTCGAAATTTGATCCATCCTTTGCAAAAGGATCAAATTTAGATCAATTTAATGCTTTTATTTTTACCAGTGGATATATCGTCCATATACAAAAAAATACCATTTAAATCATTCCTAAAAACGTTTTTTTCAATGTCAACGGTTAAAAAAGCTATATACAGCACGTATATCAAAAGAATGAGATCGTGGTTGGATTCATTAGAAAGGTCTTAGGAATTCTAATAAATCTAAATCGATTAGGAATCGGTAATAAACCGATTATGAACTGATAACCAATTCTTATTCGAAATTCATTTGAGTGTCTTTTAAACTTTTTTGGACGACTTTTTGAGTATCAAATAAATAGGTTTAAATCGGTTGTGATCCGATAAATGGTGGGAGAGCACTTTTGAGATACAGCATCCTAGTCACGAGTTCGAGCATCTCGCAAAGCATGGGATGCTTTTCCACCTCTTTTCCCTTCAAAATTCTGACGATTTCCGCACATGGTGGACTTTTTTAAGTTTATCGACATGGCTAAGAGTATTAAGAATTGACTGGTTATTCATCCCTTATTTGATATTTTTTTATGTTCTTATTATATGTATAGAGAAAAATATCTACGACGTATTTATCTTTAATATTTTACTTTCAATTTAAGATTAAGATTTCTTATTTTCTGTTGAAGGTTGCAATCACTTTCATTTTCGAAATATACCTAATTTTGATATTTGCAATCTACATATTTCTGTTTCCCAAAATTTATCTTTTACACGTATGACAGTATTATTATGATGATGTTTTGAAATTATGGAGTTTTTTGGAGAATAAGCTTCTGTTGAAAAGAAGATCAGTCGCTTAGGGACTAACAAGGCGTAACATTTTCATATTTATTTCTTGTACCAAAACAATGGATAGATTTCTGTAAGGTGAATTTTTAATTTTTTCCTAATAGTAAATGCAACTATTTTGAAGCTATAGTTAAATTAAAGAACTATTTAATATCTATCATGTTTTTAGTTCAATGGGAGTAATAGTTTTGAAACCCTATAAATTAATAAAGCCTATTTTATTAATAATTTTATTATTATAATGTAATATAGGGTCAAGTCAACATTTGTGGACGTTATACACTTATGAACGGCGTGTAATAATTTTGAGTATTTTGAGAAAAATTATAAATTTATCAGTTTATAATACAAATTTGTGATTTTTCAAAATCGGTTTTAGATAAGAACTTAAAATTTTTGCAAGCTGTCCATAAGTGTAGAACGTCCATAGGTGATGACTCTGCCCTATGTATGAGCACAATGTTTCTCAAAACTTATTTGAAAGGGTTGCAATCCTTAATTTTTAAAGCCAAAAATGAAAAGTAGAGAATCAGAAATAGTAAAATTTTGTTTTGTAAAAAACTTAAATTAATAATATGGATCTAATTTTTATGAGAAGCATATTACATAGCATGGTCACATGTAAGATAAAAAAGAGTATTTTCACTTTATCAAATCCTAAGTGATAATTTTATTGTTTTTTTTTTTCATTACTGACTAAGTTTCACTTTTTATTGCTTAGTTTGGTACGGTCATTTTATTTTCATCCTGCGGTCATTGCGCAGGATCAATAGTCAAAAAGTAAGGAGACTAGAAATTTTTCTTGTTGTAAGAAATCATCTTGATGATTTCTTAGGGCATAGCAAAAATGCTTCTCTTGAACTGGTGGCTAAAAATTTCGTTTCGGAATTTGTATACATTTGTACGTTAGTTTAGAATGTAATATCTTATGGCGCTGGCACACCTTTTCAATTGGGTGAATTTCAATCGATTGAAATTTTACCTCTTACTCTTTCAAAGCGAAATAAGATATATGTGTCTCTTTCTGTCAAATGAAAATTGAAATTGAAATTTCAATTTCAATTTTAAATTTCATTTGACAGAAAGAGACACCCATATTTGTTTTCAGTTTGAGAGAGTAAGAGATAAAATTTCAATCGGTTGAAATTCACTCAATTGAAAAGGTGTGTCAGCGCCAGCGCCATTAAAATCTTTTTTATCAAAATTTAAAGTTGCTTTTAAGGTTCTTGAAATTTTATATTTCCTTGTTAGTCCAATAGATTGAAAATTTTATTAATATTGAATCACTCAAAATGGAAATTCTTCTTCCAGATTTCGATATTTTGTTTTAATTTTTAAATTTTTAGAATTTGTCCTCAAATATGCTGTCAATTTTTCTATATTATTTTAGACTTCAAAGTACATGCATCATGATCTTGGTAATGCATAAATTGAATACTCGAAAATGTATTTATTGCAATATTTTATCGACGAATTTACGATTTCGGTTACGTGTCCGTATCAATTATTCAATATTATATTCAGGGGTCCATCAAACTTAATAAAAACTGATGCTATTTTTCATTTTTCCTTGTAAAAATATTGCAACAATTACACGGCGATTTAAAAAAAGGTGAATGTCGAGAGGCCCATGATTATTTCTTTCTGTATATCGCTAATATAAGTTATAGAAGTATCTAATTGATTTTATAGGAACATCCCTACAAAAATAGCTATTTAAAATTTTCAATTTGGGAAATATCCATATGGTTTGAGAAGAAATGTTTCTGATAAAATATACATTAAATGAAAAATGAATCAATTGGCTTCAATTCTGAGACCGAGATCAAAATCAACATTAAGTAGATTTCAAGATTTTGGTATATTGTAATCAAGAAATCAAGAATAAGCTTAAATCTGTCAAATGTCTTCAAATCTTGAAATCTAAGACACAAACTATATGAGGATTTCAAGATTTCTATTTATTTAACCAATATTTCGAGATTTTTAGATGTCAAACTTTCTTGTTTTCTTGAAGTAATTTCAAGAACATCTCGGAGGTGTATGGAATTTTCAAGATACCAACAATTTAAAGAGTGTTATAAGAAAATTTATCTTGATGCAGAATATTTCTATAAGAGGGGGTTACAAAATAGTAAAAAATATATTGCATTTGATCTTGTAATTTAATCGAAATGTTTAAATTAAATTAAATTAAATCGAATATTTCTAGATGTATGTATCGAAGTACAACACCAAGAGAATATCTCCAAAAGAATCATATCTTACATAAGCATTTCAGGGTTTTTGAATGACAAAAAAAAACACGGATTTGACCTAGATCCTTCTCCTCCTTTATTACTCGGACCGAGTAATAAAGGAGGAGAAGGATCTAGGTCAAATCCGTGTTTTTTTTTTTGTCATTCAAAAATTAATCTACTGACCGAGCATCTAATACATTTCAGGGTTTATTGGACCAGGAGCTTTTGCTTGTACTTTCTTATTCACAATAGGGGAAACCGGGGCAGATTAGCCACGCATGGTTATTACACAGTGGAATGTTATAGTCTGCCTTAGAAAGAATATTGTGGAAATCACTACTTATTCGAAGTAAACACATCCTTTCCTATTTATTGAAATATTTATCAGCCTGGTACAAACATTTTCTTTAGAAATTATACGCAATGAAAAAAAAAACACTTGCTGGCTAAATCTGCCCCGTCTCTCCTATAGCTTTTCGTGTATTATTCAATACGGCCTAATTAATTTAACTAATTTATGTGGGGAAACTTCAAAAAATTCAGCAGAAGAAATGACGGTTTCATAAGTGTGGAAAATCTTGTTGAAATGTTATTTCTTAGCTAAGACATTTTAAATCTTGATTTTGAAAATATTTTTGACAGCTTGAAATTTAGGATCTTAATCTTGGTCTCAGAATTTAGGCCAATATCGCGAAATTTGAATACTTGGAGTTAGGGGTTGATGTAAAAGGCCTCTAATAGTACTGGCACATGTTTTTAGATCAAGAAAATTTCATTCAATCGAAATTCACATCTATTTCTTTCTCAAATTGTGTGTCTATCCTACTCTATCGCACTTTTCTTCTTCTTTTAAATATCACACCAAATTTAATTTAGTTCGATCTAATTTTGAGTGTGAAAGAATGAGATCGTTATATGGGAAACGTTTGAAAAAGAAAAAGATGTGAATTTTAATTTTGTGAAAATTTTTTGATCTAAAAGGTATGCCGGAGCCATAAATATTTAAATATCGATGCTAATTTTATATTTTTCAGATCAATTTGTTTATCTTATCTCTTTCAAGTTCAAAAATAAGGCTATGTAAATATTTAATAATTTACAAGCTGTGTAATAATTTCCAATTTACATATTTCTTTATATGACTCGCTTTTGTTGTAATTTGTAATTTAAATAGTAATATTCGTGTGATGAAAAATTGTGTAACATTTTTCTTTTGTTCTATTTCACCACAACTTAAAAAAAATGCTTAATGACATTTTTTACCTTTCTGCTATCTCTGTTACCCATCTCCTGTAAAATTTAATAGCTACTTTTTCAGTTTAAAAAAAATAAAATAAAGCTTTATTTTTTATCTAGGAAAAAGTAATGTGCTTTTCTTTGTTATCGTTGGCTAAACTTAATAACACTGTGCATTAATTATTTGATAATGCCCATTCTTTAGAATTCAAGTTCATAATGGTAAAATCAAGGTTTAACGCTGAGAATAGTAATATTTATTTAAATTTAAAATAGTTTGAGTTTTGTACTTATTGGTTTATTTTTTTTCAGGTATTTCGCAACCGCTCAAATGATGCTTAATGGCTTCTTGAAGAGCCAGAACCTCCCAGTGATAGATCCATCCAGGGCAAGTGAGACACTGGCACATCTCATTGATGCTGTCGCCAAGAAGCACCTTAGCGTAAAAATATCATCAAAGACATATGTGAAGCCAGCGGTGAATTATGTGAAAGAACTACTGAAATTGGGTCAAGCTCGAGGTCTCCTCCAGAAATTCAACGCCACAGAAATTAGTGACAAGCTCACAGACACCGTTAATCTCGAAGTAAGAATCCATTCTCTTGATAGGTGCTTGGCTGAATACTAAAATAACAACTTTGATGGTTGCTTGAGACAATTAACACCTTTTCTTCCTCCTCTTTGGCAGATTATTGAACCTGTACTTAAGGTATATCGTGCCTATCGATACGTCTTGATCGTTCCCCATTGTGATAAATTTGTTATGTGCGACATCAATTCACATGATCCGAGTGAGAATCTCGGTCTGGCTGGCTTTAAGGCTGGTATCACGAAGTTTGGAAGTATGGCAGCATCATGGGTGCTGAGTGGTGATACAAAGACTCCCTTCTGGACACTCTTTAGCATAATATCTGACCCAGGAAACTGCCAGGTACGTACCAAGTGACTTATTAGGGAGAAAAATTCCCTTCGTGCTGAAGCAATTACTGAGTCATCGCTAAATGTTGCAGGTACGCTTCCCGGTGGATTGTTCAGGCTTCCACGAAGGTGAGGCTCGAGTGACTACAGAATATGTTCATAATGAGTTGTAATGAGTGACACGCACCGATTGAATAGACTTTTTGAAATAACGTGTGAGCATTTATGTCGATCCGAACGACGAGACCTTCCATGATGCATATAGAAGAGAGCATGAATCAGATTGGTTGGATTAAAAAAGAAAAAGAAAAAGATGACCTTTATTGACCTTACAAATAATATTGCAATAGAGTTTTGTGTTTAAGAATATTTTCTATCAAGTGCATGATAGTTTTGTGATAAGTCCTATAATGATATTTGTACATCTATGTTGTTTCACGTTTACAATGGTCAAATTATATATTGACTAATGCACTATTAAGTTAATAACACGGGACTCCTGCTAACATTGTCGATTTTCAACGCAAGACCGGACAAAACAGGCAATAAATGACAGTGAATTTGCGTGAATATCTACAGAACTATTTATTCTTGATGGTCTGACAAATCCAGTCCATTCCCTCCTGAATCCCAGTACCCTGCAGACCAGAACATCCCTGAATTTGCCAGGATCTTCCTTTGAGATTTACAAGGCCCATAGATTCTGCAATTTCCGCTGTCTTCAAACTGCTCGAGACATCCTGTTTATTTGCAAAGACCAACAGAGGTACTCCTTTCAGCTTCTCATCCACCAGCAACTCAGACAATTCCTCAGCTGTTTCTTTCAATCTTTTGCGATCTGTGCAGTCCACCACATAAATCTGCAAAAAATCCGTTAGAGAAGATGGCATTTAAATTTACGCACGTTGGCTTGCAAGTGCTAAAACATCGCCTCTACCGCTTCTACCAATCGCGTATGACAGTACAGCAAGAACCAAAACAAGTACAGTAGACTCTCTCTCAATCGTGAATATGGGGCAAAATGTCATCCGGTTTAGCGATAGAATTTAGCGTCAAAGCCTCTGTAAATTCCACAAAAAGTGCTCAATTATAAAGAATCACGATAAAATAGGAAGAACTACAGCGAATTTGAGAAAATTAGCTCCATAATTAAGCGTGAAAACTGTCAACAAAATTTGACGCCCGATTGAGAAAGAGCCGATTGAGTGAGAGTCTACTGTAGTAGAAAGTTTTATGAATGAAATCTACAATTTTTAATGAAATACATATTGATTCACTAAATATTGAATGAAATTTAGTCAGTTGAAGTGCGTTCTACAGTTCCGCATTGATTTTGCAGAGGAAAAGGTATTTATAGAATAGATTTATTTAATATTGTTTGCTATACCTATTTGATAACACTGTTAAAAAAAATAATGTGCCTTATTTTATTATAATACCTTCTTTAAAATTATTTTTTTCTTAAAAAATATATTGATATTGATATGTTTTGGAATGAAAAGAAGAAGTTGAAAAAACTTAAAACTTCATAAATTAAATAGGCATTTTTATAACTTGATGCCAGGAAAATTCCTTTAATTAAATAATTGCTTATACGGAGATTTTAAATTTGTTGTATTATATTCGAAGTTCAAGTAGATTTTTTTTTTAAAAATCGTTCGATATAACCTCAAATTCTAAAATAACATGTCCCTTATGGTGTCTACACACTAGAAGCAATTTTCGTCAAAAATTGTCTTTTTAAAAAAATTCTGACGTTTGTGCCTACCAAGGATAGGGGATTTTTTTTTAAAAAGGCATTTTTAAAATAAAAGAAAGATATTAAAATTTGTTCAAAATTTAAATTGATTATATGACTATCGAGACAAATTAAATTTAGATTTGACTGCGAAAGACTGGAGTGAACAGCAGATTAACACTTCGAAGAACCCTAACTAAAAGTGTCACGGAAGGACCGAGTGGCAGCCGCTGCCACTTATCGGATTTTACATAATATTTTAATATTTTTACATGTATTTTAACATTCGGAGCCTCAGTCAGTTCTTTTCTGGTGTCTGAATCAGAAATTTCACCTCCTTGGGTACTGTATCTAAAGATTTTTAACCATTCGATGTTTTCATTTTTATCAGAATCATGGCGTCAGGGAAAGTGGTCTGCCTTTGAATGCGGCAGCCTTTGAATATTTCAATTTTTCTCTTATTTTTCAAAGCAAAAATTCTACATATGAACAATAGTTAATACTATTAACTATTTTCTATTAACTTCGCTTAACAAAATGGATTTTGAGCTTTGGTAAATAAGAGAAAAATTGAATAATTCCCATAATTATTCATATTTCATACATATTTCCCCTATTCAATATTTCCCATAATTCTTCTCAATAATTTGCAAAAACACTTTCAATTTGTTCTTTTAAGGCTTTATACACTAACAATCAAGAAAATTACATCTGCAGAACGTCAAACTCCCATATAAAATGCAAATGGCAGCAACTGCCACTTGGTCCTTCCGAGTGCAGTTTTTTGTTTTTGCAATATATTTACATTAATATTTAATTTTTATTAAAAATTTTATAACGAAAAAATAGCCAGATAAATTCTGCACGCATTCAATCGGGTCTCCAGGCGAAATAATATATTCTTCACTATAAAGAATAAAATTGAAAATTAAATTGGCAGCGGCTGCCACTAGGGTCCTTCCAAGTGTTAAGCAGATTGTGCAATATTTTGATAAAAAAAGTTGAGATAATTTGAAAAGAATAGAGAAAATTTAGAAATTCTAAGTATCAAGTATCCAAGTATCTAAGTATCTGCGAAAGTATCAAGAATGTCTCCTTTTTGGCTTTTCAAATTGATCTTCGAATTTTTCAAGATCTACTTCTGAATAGAATAAGTCCATGCCATTCTTTCGAACTCAAAATTGGATTGAACTAAATTTAATTTGTTGTAATGCTAAAAAGAAGACGAAGAGTTCGAAAGATTAGAACAGACAGAAGCAAAACTTTTAATAGAGAAAGGATGAGTATTTTTATTTTTGGAAATTTTCCTGATCTACAAGGTATGCCGGAGCCGTAACGCTCCTTGTATACCTTTATGATCAGTAAAATATCATGAAATCGAATTTCACATCTCTTTCTTTCTCAAACGCTTTGCATATGTACACTAATATTCAAAACATTAAATACACCCTTCGTAAGTTTAAATACACCTGGTTTGGACCGAGAAAACGCTGTAATATCCAGTTCTATTGACTGAAATAGTTTCATATATAAACCTAAGAACAGTTTTAAACAAGATTTGAGAAAAGACATGGGCTAAAAAATTTATAATTTGAGGTTCATTCAAAAATTAGCTTTTTAGACAAAAATGCGAAAGTAGCTCCACATTCTAAAACTGATCTAATCTTTTAATAATCATTTAATATAAGCTAAATACTATAAGTAAATATTATTAAGAGTCAGAAAAACTGAAAATAATACCGAGGGAATATTTATGGTATGGATTGTGGTCGGTTTCCGGTGTGATGTGTTCTGAAAGGGGATTCTTCTTTGAATATTAAAATTTCGAGCCCAAATTCTACTTTTTAAATATTTTTTATTATTTTTAAAATTGCTTCTTATTATTGTTTCAATTTCATTTCTTTCATTTCTTGAAAAATTCGAAGATCTATTTATACTAAAACCAAGATCAAAGATTTTATACCAAAAAAGAGACATTCTTGCTTCTTGATACTTTCGCAAGGTGACTGAAGTATAACATCCTGTTCGAATTTCGAAGTGCTCAAGTGTTAAAATGTGTTGATCTTCACTTTGTTGTGAGGAAAAATACAAAGCAACGACGTTTACTGCTTCTGTTCCATTATTTAATCAATCCATAATTACTGAGTAAATATTCTGCGAACTTTTACTGCAACATTTCATAAATTTTCCCTACCTTGTTCGAAAATTTAGTATGAAAATTCGAAATTGAATTTGAATTCTTCGAACATCAACGACTTTTTGTGCCAATAGAGTTCCATTTACCTTTTATCCAAGACACTATTTAAGAATCAAAATCTACTTGTGCTTGCAGTTTGCACCAATTCAAATCTTTTGAGTTAGAAAGGGACGTGAATTTTGATTTCATGAAATTTTATCGATCTAAAATGTGTGTTGGATGCACTACTCAATGAATTTAATTTAGAATTAAGTCCGATAAAAGGTTCACTTGTTCAATTATGAGAACTTTATCCGTAATTATTAAAAATAACTTTTTTACGATATTTAAAAAAAAAAGAGATGGCAAAGCGTATCAAATGGACTGAGATTGAAATGGAATGAGATAGGGCTATTCGTGAATTATCTTTTCGTGTTATTATATCCTGCACCTGTGGGGCTTTTTACTGCTCGAACTCCACGCAGAGAGCAGTATATAATACGTCGATTTTTTCACCCCCCCCCAGCAAAATTTCCACCTTCCACCCCATGGAGACTACTTTTCTCAACAAATTTTCGCATTTAAGATGATTTCTGAGAAATGTCGTCACGCTGTTTGTCCGTCTGTCCGTCTGTCCGTTCGGCTGCCGCCAACTTCACAGGCCAAACGGTAAGAGATAACGACTTGAGACCTTCTGGGGACTCCTCCCTATAAGTCGATCCAAAGATCGTTAACGGGCCTCTCATTTTTCCCCCACCCCTCTCCAGAAACCTTGTTTTTTTGTGATTGCTGGAAAACACGTCATGCTATTTTTTTCATTTTTGGACATGTTTTAGAGATTATCTAGGCGGACATTTGACCATGTGCGAAAATACCGTTGAAACATTCCAGATAACGGTTTTTCAAGGCCAAATGGTAAAAAAGGATCTAGAGAGAGCATTTACAAGCGAATGGGGTCATATTTGAGCTCGTTGGAAAGGTCTTGGAATTTCCGACAAAACTGAACTGGTTCCAACTGGTTTTGAACCAATTCAAAACCGATTACTAATTCGAAACAGATTGTGAACGGAAAAATTGACCTTTCTTAACTTCTTCTCTTTAATTCTTCACGACGTTTCGAGGATGGATGTCCCTCTTCATCAGGTTTCGAATGTAGAGGAAAAATCACGTACAGGTGGGAAATTCTGCTGCTGTAATGCACTTGAACTTTTTTTTACAAATTTTCACTCTGAAGTTCACCATCCAATGGACTGACACCGAATTCGTACTGTACGTGATTTTGCCTCCACATTCGAAACCTGATGAAGATCGAGGACATCCATCCTCGAAACGTGGTGAAGAATTAAAGAGAAAAAGTCAAGAAAGGTCTATTTTTCTGTTCACAATCTGCTACAACCTATTAGAGCGAAAATTCCTCCAATACTAATTCGAAATTCAATTATATTGATTCTAAGTTAGTTTAGGCAATGTTTTGAGTGATTTATAAATCCGTTCAAATCGGTTGTGAACCGGTAATGAACCGGTTATGAACCGATAAATAAATTTTGTCCGAAAATCAATTTTATTACTCTTAAAACTAATTGTGGGATTTTTCGAGTGATTTACAAATCGGTTTAAGTAGATCGAGAACCGGTAAGCGGTAAATGGTGCGAAAGTACTTTTGAGGGATAGCATGGATATATATCATCTAAGTCTCGAGGTCGTGCACTTCGCAAAACCTGGGACGTTTTGCCACCTCTTTTTATAAGATTAACCGGTGCTAGTACATAACATAATGGAATGCATTTTAAAAAAACTCCCCCTTATAAAACGGTCTTTAACGTTACGAACCTTAAAAGCATAGGGGAAAGTACGCATGGTTCGCACAGAGTGAACCTTCAAACGATGCGAATTTTCTCTTTGTTTGCAAAGAGCTGGTTTACCATTTTCCATCTCGTCTCATGAGGTTAATAATTATCTATCTTATGACTAAGAAATGATGAGCTAGCTCTTTGCAAACTAAGAGAAACTTCGCTTCGTTTAAAGATTCACAGTGTGCGAACCGTGCCTACTTTCCCCTATTATATTGTTAGTCGATGATTATTTTACTGAAAAATATTCTTGCTTAGGATGTGTCTTGGCTCACAGAACTCCCTGTTTTCTGTTATGAACGATCAATGTGTTTTAATCCTAATTATTCCCCTATTCTCTCAATTTATTGATTCTTTACACATCTTTATCAATTATTTGAGAATTTGATTTGTGCCAACCTCGAAAATGTAATAAATAAAAGAATAGCTATTGATTTCGCGATACCGTAATCTCGAGTATCAATGTTTATAAATATTTTAAAAGGCAATAGTGCTAATTTAAATATTCCAGTGAAAATAAATCTACTTACCAGTACATCGGTATTCTCAAAATAATTTTTCCAATAGGGCCTTATCTTGCTCTGCCCTCCAATGTCCCAAACATTTAGTTTGAATCCATCAGCTGCCACGGTCTTTATGTTGAAGCCGGCGGTTGGGGTTATGTGGTTGACTTGCTCATTTGCCAATCTCTTGAGGAGTGTTGTCTTCCCGGCATTGTCCAGCCCCAGGAGTAGAATCCTCAGTTCTTTGTCGGGGGAAGATCGTAGTTTTCGGAGGAGGGAGAGAAGACCCTTAAATAAACAGACGCTTTTCACTTTTTTTTCAGTTTAATCCTTATGTATTCAAAACGTTTTAGAAATTAGGTGTTGTTATCGTTACCATGGTGAGGAAAAATATAATATTCTCACAAAATATTAAAATGACTGTGCAAAACACTTTTCTTTGATGAAATTTCCCTATAATTATTGAATAAAATGCATTTGATTTTGGGAATTACCATTTGTTTGCCTTAGTTAAACCTTTAAAAAACACTTAAGCACCAAAAAGTTGTATTGCACGGGTTTTTAATTGGGATTTTTCTTTGCTGCTGCTGTACAATCAGTCCTTGTCACGAGGTTCTCGACGGCCAACTGAATCCTCGAGGGTAGCCGATGGGGAAACTTTTGAACGTTCTCTTCGTTGGTCACAACGGATTTAAGCAGTTTCGTGACGACACGAGATTGCCATCATTGGATTTTGCCGGTAAGGCCATGTCCTGGAAAAATGATATTGTCTATAATTAATTAGGAAATACCTTTTAGAAATCGATATTGACCCTCATAGTCGGCGATTTGAGGGAAAGTCCATCAAAGTTGCTGCAACTCTCACTTTTAGTGCTTTTGCGGCGGGAAAATTTATTGTTTTCAGAGGATTTATCAATGGAGAAGAAAAGACTGTATTGCATGATTTTACTGAGGAAATCTCTGATATTTCCTGCAATACCAAGCACTGTTTGATCTTGCTGAAGACTGGAGAAATTTATCAGTTTTCAGTGATGAGAAATCAGTTGATTCTTTTGAATTTTCTCTCCACTGAAAATAATTCTGCTGAAAAAGACTTTGTTACGCATATTTCTTGTGGGGAAACCAAGAATATTGCTGTTACCAGGCAAGGTGCTATATATGATATTCCCTCGAAAATCCACCAATTTGAGAAACACGTGAAAATCCAGAAAATCTCCTGTGGACACGAACATGCAGTTCTTCTAACAAAGAATGGAGACGTTTATTCATGGGGAAATGGACTGTAATGATACATTTATTCATAAAACTCCAACATTCTCAGCATTCTTCCTTTTCAGGAGGGGTCAATTGGGTCACGGAGACTTGGAGGGCCATACAGAACCTCAACTAATTGAAGCTCTAAGTGGAATAAAAATCGTGGATATTGCAGCTGGAGGATGGCATAGTGCTGCAGTATCAGCTTTTGGAGATCTCTACACTTGGGGCTGGAATGTGAGTGGACAGCTGGGAATCTCAGTCTCTAATCCTTCCTTGCCAACAGCAAATTTCACCCCTGTAGTGTACAGTATTCCTGAAATAATCGATCTACCTCGGGACGGGGACGATGACCTCAATGCCCAATTCAAAGTCACGGCAGTTTCTTGTGGGAATCAGCACACATTCATTAAAACCGAATGTAGGCGAGCCCTATCATCAGGACATAATAAATTTGGGCAATTGGGCATCAAGAAATCTTCAAAAAAGATTTTTGAGGATTCATTCTCAATTGTAAGAGAAGATTCAGCAGACTGTTCAATTATATGTGGCACCTACTGTACTATCTGGATCATGCCTCGACTGTAATTTTTCTCTCAGTACTAAACTACTTCAGCAGGGGCTTGTGTGTCGTAGATGGCGCTGTGAGACTGATTTTTTGAATTTGTAAATTCTTAAAGAAATAAACGGTTAATGAACAAATAAAAACAAAATATTTCATTCCCACGTGCGTCTTTTAAACCAATTCATGGTCGTTTTGCATAATGGGCAACTCGGAAAAGTTTTATGCACATGAACCGTATGTGCATCAATGCCCTTGTGAAATCACAGAATTGAAAGAAAATCTAAGAACAACGACGCTTTGTTTTGGGTTTTCATTTTAAAATGGAAAATTTCGTCTTTAGAGGCTTCAATCGAACCAGAAAATAAGGTTTCGCAGCAAAAAAGCATACCTGATAGTTCCAGATCATCCAATATGTATAACAAAATTTTGCATTTGTTCAAGGCTGAGGCCAGGAAAATTTGTAAGTAAAAATGAAAATTTTATGTATAAATAGGGTAAGTGTGCCAAATTTCGGCATAGTTGCATGCAAGCGCCAAAGTCTCAAGTTTGAAATGTAATATCTTTAATAGAAATTGATTTTTTTATTCTTTCTACTTAAGGAGTGTTGCTTAGAACCTTGTAGTGTAGACAGTTTATTGTCTTTATTTACTCTAAAATCATTCTTAATACATTTTAAAATGAATAAAAATGTAGCTTTGGTGCCCTATTTCGGCCATCTTCATTCTCATAGTTTCTTGCCCTTCGGGAATTCCTCCAATATCTTTTTCACGTCATCTCGATTGTCGTAGCTACATTTTTTGTTATTCTTTTGCATTGTATAATCTCTAGAGTATGTAAAATCTAAAAGTTCATGGAAATTCGAGGAACAAAAAAGATGGCCGAAATTGCAAGCAGGCCAGAATTTGGCACACTTACCCTAATACAAAAATGGATTTTTTTACTTCTCAAAATTTAATTTTTTAGTTATCAAATTTACTAATTTATTTACCGAAATGTGGATTTAAAAAAGGGTAAGACATTTTTAGAGGAATAATTCAATTATCTTTGGTATATCTTTCTTTTTTTTTAAATAAAATATATATCATAATAACTGTCTTACAAAAAACTTATGAGATAATTTAATTAAGACTAATTAATTTTAGAAGTGTTTTTTATTTTCTTTTAAATACTAAAATGAATGGTTTTTCTCGTTACAATGTGATGCCATTTTTTTCAAAGGTACTGAGAAGAATTGAAAAAAGACTTGCATAATTTTAAGAAATTATAATAAAGATTTAACTAAAATACTTTGAATTTCAAATAAAATTAGTGTAGTGTAGTTGTAATAATACTCCGTGGAATGGAATCACTGTAATGATCGATATTAAACATCGGATCGTTAACTCGAAATAAAAATGATTTTTTAATGAAAATTATTGGCTGGTTTTTAGCAATTGTCTTATGCAAAAATCGTTGCATGGATATGGAACGATATGCAAAAAAGATAGTAACGGAAAGCTCACTAGGGGGAAGTGGGGTATCTTTGAAAGTGGGGTTCCTTTGAAATTGGGATTTTCTCTTATGTTTAAGTCGAACTGAGCCATATCATAATGTAATTTAGCTTCTCAATCAGTTGGTGTAGCTAAATTATATCACGATAAGCCTCAATTTTATTTAACCAAGTAAGTGCCCCACTTCCTCCTACCTTCGGAGAACTCAAGCTTCGAACAGCTCAATATTTTTCCTAAGTTCTTAATAAAATTGACCCATGGTCTTTATCAGATTTTTTTTTTACATTGGACTATCTTTTGAAATATAATATTATAATGTGTTAAATTCATTAAAAACATATTTAAAAAATAAGTTGTTCGAAGCTTGAGTCATTCGAAGGCAGCACGTTTTCCCCTACATAAGAAATCGGCGAATAATTTCATAAGAAACACTTTATTTTAGAATGACGATCCGACTTCAAAATAAAGTAAAAGCCTCAAAATTATCACTATGCAAAATTCTAAAATTAAATTAAAATTAATTTACAAATTGAAGGTTAAAGGGAAAGCGCGCTAACTTTGGTCGACTCAAGCTTCAAACAACCCATTTTTCAATAGATTTTAATGAACTTAACCCAATATAATATTATATGTATTTTAATAGCTATTTCAATACCTTAAATTTCCTAAAAAGAGCTATCTGTGAAATCCATTTAGAGCATAAAAAATTGAGTTATCCGAAGTTAGCGCACTTTTTCCTACTTAGAAAAAATCTTTGACATTTAAATTTCATTTTGTTTCCTTTACATTTTGTTGCATTTTACCTTTAAGATTTACAGAAATAATGTAAACTTAAAAATTAATATCATTTATTATAAGAATAAGAATCAAGGGTGGAATGATAACTGTTTAATGGAATTAAAGGTTATTCGAGAATATTTGAGAAAAATTTCTATAATTATAAGGAAAATGGAAAGATAGGGATACGATTTCTTCTAAAAGAAAAAATTCCTTGAGTTCTCCTTTAGAAATCGTTCTTTGGCACCAACAACTTACGTTTACGATATACCGTTTTGAGAAAAAGCAAGTTTTAAAAATAATTCCATTCACTTCCTAAGAACTCTGTCTTTAAGATGTCTCAAAAATTTGACGTGATGGACTACAAGTTTCTTCTGGAGATACGTTAAAGACACAGCAATGACTCCGATACCGATAATACCTGTGGTTTCCTATCACACGAAAAAAAGTCTTCGTTTTAGTGCCCTGTAATGCTCGATGTCTTTAAAACATGATTAGTTTGTATGGGAGCTACCAGATAAAGCAACCGCAAGGAAAATCTAAAAATATTTATTGAAAGTTTCAGTTATACATCGACTTGAGTCGAATTTCATTAAGATCGGTTAATCCGTTTTTGAGAAATAAATTATTATCAAATTTGTAAATTTTTTTGAAGGATATCGTGAATGTTCCAAGGACTGACAGTCCTTTTTCACTTGGGTCGCGCGCGGTAATTTTTAAGTCATAGGGTAGAGTCAGCCCTTTTTGCCATGTAGCACTTTTTCGCCACCTAATATAAAACAACTAATTTAAGGCATTTAAGAATAAGTAGCATTTCAACACTCATAAAATGCTCTGCTCTAATATCCCAATACGTTATTACGTATCTTAATTAATTGAAATTCGTTTTAAAACAGGTGGCGAAAAGTACTGAAACAAGCATAATTGGGGAAAATGCATATTTTTCAATGAGATTCTCTAAAATTCTCAAGACGTATCCTAGATATATAGATAGATATTGCTTCAAAGTATCTTTATACAAAAAATCATTTTAGTCTGACAAAAATATCACACCTTACGAGGCCCCTAAAGCTTAATGGTGGCGAAAAGTACTGACTCTACCCTACACCAATACCTACAAAAGGGACCTAGTCCTGTCTCTGACGAAAGGTTGGATGCTCCCATACATTTCTGCCCTTTGTCCTTTTTCAAAATCAACAATCGATACTATCGAAAAGTAGTTATCGTCACCCCAGCTCTCGATAGTCGATTTAAAGATTTAAAACTTGAGGATTTCTCTAGGTTATTTCAAACCTATTGTAATGCTATTTGTAAAGATTTCTTTCGTTGATTCAAGAGATGATTAAGAATAGTACTCCCTATTCTTTCAAGCAACAATCTGTCAATCTTTGTGCAAAAATTGACCCGGATTTTCCACTCACAGTTCGCTAAAAATATAATAGCAAAATAATATATTTTTACACACCCTACACACCCCTTATTTGTTGCCCAGAACGGCTTTGTAAGCCATAATGAAGGGGCGTGGACTTCGAGGCAGACCCCAGCGAAAGTGACTGAAGAAAATACAGGATCTTGCCTTAGAGTGCCTTAGAATGGACAAGAAAATATTCCTGAAGTAGCGAAGAATAAAGAAGATTATAATAGGAATGTAATAATACATTAGATGCAATTTGGTCGCGACCCCAATAGGGACAACCAATTGAAAATAAATAAATTAATGCAGTCCTTGAAGGCTGAAATTATCTTATAATTCTAAAAATATTTCGAGAAATTGATCCTAAATAATGATAAATAATCCTTAATAATGATCCTAAATAAATAATATAATTTTTTTTTAAATTACGTCTTGCAAGAAATTACGAAATTTTCAATTTTCATTTAAAGAAAAGGAAAGGATTTCTAAGGGGTTACTCATTCCCACTCTTGCTGACATGGGTTTCCAGTTTCTCGAGGGAATTTCTGGGTTTCTCAGGTTTCGCAAAGTGTTTCTTAAGCTATTGACAAGGGTTTCTCCGTATGAATCACCCCTTCGTATGGAATTGCTTTTTGTATCCCATATATCCTTGTATTCTTTCCTTTTTGATCACAGATTACAAGTTTGAAAATCGTAAAAGCTTAAACCTAAACGCCTTCCCTCTATTTATATTTTTAATTCTTTTTTTCATTGAATTTTAAATAAATTTTAATTGTCATTTTATATCAGAAGCATAAAACAGTGAATTAAATATGTAAGCAATTTGTGGATTAAAAATAAACATATTTCATATAAGCCTATAATTAATTCACTCATAATAATTTACCAGAAATTTCGGGAATTCTCATGTTTATTTGAAATAATTTTTTTATTTATTTATATGAAAAATTTCCTTTGAAACTGCATGTTTTAAAAGGCCAAATTAATAGGCAGATATTTGCGTTCACAGCCGTCACAGCTTTGATGACCGATTTTAATCATTGTCTTTTAATGTTAATAAACCAAAATTCGGCAAAATCAGGATTAAGATAAAAAATAGCTGGAAGAAAATGGTGAAAAGTGTGAATGAGAGCATGATCGTGAATGGGCTGCAAATATTACATGAAAGACTATGAATAATGTATGAATTATCGCAAGTTTTAGTGAGTTTTACTCACAATATCGCTGATATTGTAACAATTTTGTCTTATAGGCTACATGAATGGAATTTAAATTTGTCTGGATTTTGCATATTTTTGCAGAGAGCATACGACCTCAAGGGAAAATGAAAAATTGCTGTACGCTTAGAGGCGTATTATTCGTACATATTCAAGTGCATAAAAAAAGAGGTGAAATAACGCGTGTATGTGAAATATAATACAAGTAAACAGTAATTTTCGATACGTATACAGTACACTTTAATTTATTTAAATTACACGTTTCTGGATAAATTTTACATGCTTGTCGTCTTCCGTCTGTATAGATGGAAATAGCCAGTAGGAAAAAAAAGAGAGGTATTGGACGCATTTCAGTTTTTCATGATAGCCCCAGCTCGTCAAGTCTTGATGCAGGTTAGTGTCTTCCTCTTTCCCAAGTTCTTCTTGACAACAAATTTAAAAAAATGCGAAATTCCGACGAATTCAGGTGGTCGCACGAGAAAACATGCAGATGATCACCATGTAGATCAATCTCAATGAATTATCGCAACACCTCGAGAGGAAATTAAACTTTTAGTTACAGTTGACGCAAAATTAGCTTAGCATGCAATTTTCTAGTTTCGTTGACCATGCACGACTCGTTAAAATTGTTTGATTGACCTCTAATGCAAAGAGATAAGGTTACTCACCTTATTATACTTGATATTTCTTTGATTTATGCATAGATAATTGCTAAAATAATTGTCCTTGACAGAAACTGAATAAAGTCGTATATTGTAACACAAAACTTAACGAATATCGCTGTATTTTGACAAGTAATTGAACGAAAAGAATAAATGGACTTGTTCTTAATTTTTCCATGACTTATGTCCATAATTGATATTTGTAAAAATATGAGTCTTTTAAAGAATTTTCATCGAATAATATCTAGTGGCAAGAAACTTAAAGATTTCAGTATTTTGAGAAGTAATTGAATGAAAGGTATTGACGGAATTATGTTTGATACTCCTGTGATTTAAAAAGAGATCATTGCAAGAATGTTACTCCTTGTAAGAAACTGAATAAAACGATATTTCGTGACAAGACACCTAACGAAAATCTCAATACATTGACAACTAACTGAACGAAAGAAAAAAAAAAGAATTATAATTGGTATTATTGTGATTTGAAAAGGGATAATCGCTGGAATGTTACTTTCTGAAAGACACTCAATGAAACGATACATTGTGATGAGAAACTTAACGAATATTTCAGTATCTTGATAAGTATGTGAACGAGAGTAATAGACGGACCTATACTTGATATTTTTGTGATTTAAAAGGTATAATTGTAAGAATGTTTAACCTTGAAAAAAAAACTTAACGAAAATTTTAATACTATGTCATATTACTGAATGAATGCAATATACGGAATTATGGGCTCTATTATGCGAATAAAGATAAAGTTTCATAATAAAGATTTTAAAAATTTCTATGATTTAAGAAGAAATAATTGTAAGTATGTTGGAAACTCAATAAAACGATACTAAGTAAGTGAACGAGAGGAGTAGACGGAATTATGTTTAATATTTCTGTGATTAAAAAAAAGATAATTGTAAAAATTTTGTTTCTTGAAAGATACTCAATGAAATTATACTTTTAGCGAGCAGAAACTTAACGAATATTTCAGTAACTCGATAAGAAACTGAACGAAATAAATCGGCAGAATTTTTCTATAGATATTTTTGTGATTTAAAATGAGTAAGAAAGTTAGTCTCTGAAGATCTTAATGAAATAATATAATATTTAATGGCAAGAAACATAAAGAATCTTTTAGTATTTTAACAAGTAACTGAACGAAAGAAATTAACAAAATTTCTATACATTGTTTCAGAACTTAACAGATGAATAATACCTAGCAACCCTAGAGGGAAGGTATTTACACGAATACCGTCTTTTTATTTTGAAATCGTACGTTTTAGAACGCTCGGTCGCATGAACAGTCTCCAAGCCTCTAGGATCGCACTAATCGGCACTCAAAGTGAACCGTGAGTAGCAGACCTGTTTACTCTCTGGAAAAGAACGTCAAGATATAAATTTACTCACCTTTTATGCTTGATTAAGATATTTTTATCAAGTTTTTTTAAATGTCACCTGTAAAAGTGTTAGTCTATGAAAATGAAATGAAATGAGGAATAAATTTAACGAAATCTTCTTAATTCTGTCAAATAACTGAACGAAGGAAATTAACGAAATTTCTCCATATTGTTTCAAAATAATAAATAAAAAGAAACAGAACTTTGGATGAAAAGACGGAAGATATTTTCAATTTCTTTTTATTTGATACAGTATAATAAATACTGGTTATTCCAAATTCACATTATAAATATATTACAATATGTTCTGTTTTTTTTTTGTTTTAATGTTTAATAATTTATTTATCTTATAAGATTTGTTTTTTTTAATATTTTTATTTTATTTTCTATCTTTTTCTTTCTCATATCAAGACATTGTATTACATGTTTTTATGTAATATTTATTCTATTTTTTTCTTTACTTTACTTTCTTCCTATGATTTTATACATTAGCTGTTTTTTTTTTGGAAGAAACCATTCGTCAAATGTTTATAACAATCCCACAAAGCAAATGTTTTTTTTCATAGTTTTCACTTTGAGTGTCTCTTTAGTTGTTTTTATTTCCTTTTCTATCCTCTCACTTTCAGTTCTTTCTTTGAAAAATACAAAAAGGAGAAAACAATATTTAAATATCGGCCACGTCATTCATATCAAACAATTTAATTATTTATATAATATATTACAATTTCTTTTAGCAATTACATAAATACTTTGATTTCTTTTTTTTCCATTTTTACTCTCATTTCAATATTTCTTTTTCGGTGAAAGTTTTGAGTACAAAAATAGGGGTAATTTTACAATAATTTCATTACACGTCTTTTTACCGTTTTTTATTTTTCCTTTACTTTCATCGAACAGGTCATTTTATTTTTTTTTTAGTTGAAAAAAGAAAAACTTTTATGCTTCACAGTTGAGATATTAACACATTTTGGATGAAATTATATTTATAATACGAAGTAAAGCCAAATATTTATTTTTTTTAGTTATACATCATAATTCGTATCTACTATATTTTTTTTTAAATTTTCATTTTACTCTGAAGCATACCACAGACATTGAGTTCTTATATTTTTTCACTAGTAAAGTTGTAAAGATGATTGGCCGATTTAAAGCAAGAAAGGTTCTTAATAGAATATTACAATGAAAATCAGTGTACCGAACTTTTTTTCAAAAATTTTCAATTCATCGCTTGATTCCTCTATTTTTTAATAGATTTTATATTTACCGTCCATAATGCAATGTTTTTTTTATACCTTTTTTTTCTAACACGTATGTGTGAAAAAATCACGTCAATTTCATTTTTCTTTTAAATGTTGGTTCCTAAATATGTATATTTAAATATGTTAAATTTTTTTTAATAATTTTTTTTCCTTACAATATATCTAATAACAATCCACGATTTTTCTTTAAATATTAAATATATGTGACACTTAAAGGCAAATATAGTCACCATATAGATATTTTTTTTATGTATACACTATTTATAATGATATTTACGCAGATTTTTTTCCGGTGATAAAAAAATCACTCAAAATTTATAACAAAATAATGTCTTTTTTCTTTATAATAAAATCATAGGAAAACAAGTCTTGAATTTATGGAATGGCCCTGATTTTCAAATGGAAAATGTTTTATTTTTTAGACATCGTGTTTGATTTTTTTTAAACTTTTTTTGTTGTAAAAATTTCCCCGAAATTTGTCCGTTTTTTTGATAAATCAAAATGTCGACAATATTTAAATTTTAAAATTAGACAATATACCGAAAGATGTATCTTTTTATCATGTCTTTTGGTCCCAACTATAGGTATAATAAATTGTGTTACTTTTTTTCTAGAAGATTTTAAGTGTATCTTTCTGTTTCTTTCATTGAAAAATTAATCAAAAATTTTGAATTTGTCTTTAAAATATCTTCCAGTTTCTTAATTAAATAAAAATCCTTTTGTTTTCTTCCCATTTTTTGATTAACTTAATTTTTCTTGCACTTGAACTGTTCTGCAAAAGTAAATGGAGAAATGTCGTTTTTTTTCACTTATTCAAAATCACCCTCCTTGATTGAAAAGTTTCAATGGATTGATTTCCTAACAATTGCATTATGTGATTAGATTGTTATTTGAGTATTCTGAATGTTGTTGTTTTTTCTGTTTTGGAATTATCTGTTTTGAAAATTACGACCTCTTTATGTTATTTCCAAAGTCAAAAAATGCTTGAGAGTGATCCTATCGGAATGATTAGACTGATTAGTTAAATTAACACTTCAGCAGGGTTTGGCATTACCCCTCAATCATTTTGATTATCGCTGTTTAACTGTTTTCTAAGTCAAAAAGTGATTAAGTGTAATTCCTCTTAAGTTAATTTCCGTAAACCGTGTTGAAAATGTTTGTAGGGAAACTTAACATCTCAGCTAGGCTTAGAATAACCCCTGAATCATTTTGATGTTGGCGATTGAATTGTTAGCTAAGTCAAAAGTGCTCCGATTAGTTCCGGAATGTCTTAATACGTCAGCCAGGGCTAGAATAAGGACTCAATCATTGTTCTCTTACGGATTCAATTGTTTGTTGAGCCACAACAAAGTGCTTAGTTTCTCTTGAATTAATTCCGGAATGTGTTGAAAATTTATATAGAGGGTCATTTAACACTTCAGATGGGCTTGGAATAACCCCTGAATCATTTTGACTCCACTATGTAATTATTTTACATGAAAAAGTATTTGAGAGCAATTCTTGCTGAACTAGTTTCTGAATGTATTGATAATTTAGAAAAGGGTTTATATAATACGTCAGCCAGGCTTGAATAAGCCCTCAATTATTGTAATCTTGGCGATTGAATTGTTTGCTGTGACACAAAGTGCTCTGGAGTAGTTTTGCTTAAATTATTTCCGGAATGGGTTGAAAGTTTGTGTTGTAAAGCGCCCCATTTCATTCCTGAACTCCCGGAGTCACAATTCATTGATTTTCTAAGAAACAGTGTTTGAGAGCAATTTTACCCGAATTATTCCCGGAAAAAATATTGAAAATTTACGTAGGGGAACTTAACGCCTCAGCTGGGCTTAGAATAGCTCCTGAATCATTTTGATCTTGGCGATTGAATTGTTTGCTAAGTAAAAAGTGTTTGAGAGTAACTTCTGAAATAGTTTCGCACTGTCTTGAAAATTCAAGAAAGGGTTAATTTAACACGTCTGCTTAGATTGGAAAACCCCTGTAATATTTTGATTTCGGAGTTCAATTTTTTTATAGGTCAAAAACTGCTTGAGAGTAATTCCGGTAATTCCTTCTGAATTAGTTCCGGAATGTGTTGAAAATTCATAGGGCTAATTTAAAACATCAGCTAGGCTTGGAATAACCCTTCTAACATTATATAATATTTCACAATTCAATTCTTTGCTAAGTGAAAAATGCTTGAGAGTACTTCCTCCTGAATTAATTCCGGAATGTTTTGAAAATTTAAGAAAAGGTTTATTTAACATGTCAGCTAGGCTTGTAATAACCCCTCTTACATTAGATTTCGCAATTTAGTTCTTTGCTGTCTTAAAAAATGTTCAGGAGTAATTCTTCCTGAATTAGTTTCGGAATGCGTTGAAAATTAATAAGGTTTATTTAACATGTCAGCTAGGTTTGGAATAACCCCTTTAACATTAGATTTTACAATTCAATTCTCTGCTAAGTGAAAAATGCTTGAGAGTAATTCCTCCTGAATTAGTTCCGGAATGTCTTGAAAATTTAAGAAGAGGTTTATTTAACACGTCAGCTAGGCTTGGAATAACCCCTGTAACATTTAGATTTCGCAATTTAATTCTTTGCTGACTTAAAAAATGTTCAGGAGTAATTCTTTCTGAATTAGTTCCGGAATGTGTTGAAAATTCATAGGGCTAATTTAACACGTCAGCTAGGCTTAGAATAATCCCTTTAACATTTGGATTTCGCAATTTAATTCTTTGCTGGCTTAAAAAATGTTTAGGAGTAATTCTTTCTGAATTAGTTTGGGAATGTATTGAAAATTTACAAAAGGGTTAATTTAACACATCAGCTAGTCTAAGAATAAACCTTAAATCTCTTTGATTTTTGCAAACTTCCACTTTGCTAGATCAAAAAGGCCTTGAGGTTAATCCCTATTGATGTCCCGGAAGCAGTGTAGAAATTATTTTTTATTTAATTCAACACTTCAGCCAGGCTTAGAATAACCCCTCAATCATTTAGATTTTGGAAATTTTTCATATTGTTTGCTGTTGATTAGTTTGGTGGGTTTGTATTGTTATAAAACTATTGTTGAATGATGTACTTTGCTTTCTGGTTACCTTTTTTTTTTTAATTTTCTGTGTACTAACTATTTCTTGTATTTTTCTTTGTCCTTAAATATTAGTAAAACAATCAGTTGGCGTGAAAATTTCAATGCAAAATTACAATAAAAATCCTTAAAATCTTTTGCAATTATTGTGTGTTATGTGTGGGTCCTAGGAGTTGTTTTGTTTTTTTTTTATTTTAAAATTAAAAACCAGTATGAGTGATTTGCTTTGATAGTATCGTTTTTATTTCATCAGCTGTTATACCATTTACTGTAATTATAATTTACTTATTCCATGCTATTTCATTTTTAAGAATTATTGTTTGGTTTGGTTGTTTTTTAAATTTACTTTTAACATGTGTTATGAGAAAAAAAACATAAAATGAAAATATTTATGAGAAATTCCTGTCTGAAGGAGGTTGTTTGTGGGGGTGATTTTAAAAACTGGAAAAATTGGTTTTGAAAAGTTCATTTAACCTGCTATTGTAATTTTATTTATAAGAGTGTTCTGCAACATTTAATAATTATTCTGAGTGTAGATGTGTAGTTACTATGGATTGCAATAAAATATCCAAAGTGATTGATATCTTTTTGTGCATTGCTGTGGAGGAATTTTTTGCTTTTTTTCCTTTTTTTACTTGCCAAAGTGCCACGAAAAATTCCATCAATATCACTTGGACTTTTATTGCTCTGAATATTAAGAGTTACTATTTTAAAATTTTATTATGGAAATCCACGGTGAAGAAAAACTTTTGTTTTATTGCTAATCGATACACCGTCTTTTTTTTACTATATTTTATGGTGAAATTCTTGTAGGAATTCTTTTAGCAAAAGAACAAAACAAGAAATTTCCTTCATGTGGATTTTTTGAATCTGGTTTTATCGGCTATTGTGTTAATTAATATGCAATCGGTTAGAAAAATTTTGTATGTGTGTGAAAAAATGTAATAAAAAATTGTTATAAAGATTGAAAAACTTAAAAAAAGAACAACAATTATACATACAGTTGATGTCTTACAATGTAAAAAATGTAAAAAATACAATGAAATATTTCGCATTCAATAAACGCACTGTAATTTTTCAATTTTTCTTTATTATCTTTTTCTCTTTTTTTCTCTATTTGAAAGAAAAAAAGAAAAATTCAAAACGAAAAGGAAACACAACATAAAGTAAAATGTTCTTTTATTAACTGATATCTCACTCTTTAAAAAAAAATGTCTTTTCTCTTTCTGTATCCATCGCTTTTTCATCTTATTTTATAAAAATTTGTCACCTGTATAAATATCCATAACATTGTTTTCTTTCATCTTTCTTGTTTTTGTAATAATAAAATACATACATCATGTACATATTATGATTGCATGTATATGTATAATATATAAAAACTCAATAGAGCCAATTACACTGTAATGCCTTTCTCTTTTTTTTTTAAATCTTTTTCCTATCGACCTAAAAAATTTCTTTAATATTTCTCTTTCTCTTTATCATTTTTTTTCACTAAATCCTCTTTTTCTACTTAATATAAAAAAAGTTTTTAAGCAATAAAAGACAATAAAAGTATAATTTTTAATTATCTATCAATATTTTCTATTTACATAATTTTTAAAAAATATGTTTTTTTCCTTAAAGAAAGTGATTCCTTCCATTTTTCTCATCTTTTATACATCAGCGCAATATTTTTTAGCTTAACCGTCTAGGTATTTTTTTCTTTATCATTAAATTATTTTATTCTACAGGTAGTATCTTTACTAAAAACTTATATATTTTTTTACTTGTTTTTTCTTCTTTCTTTTGTATCAATATACAATCATGTATCATATCATTATACCTTTCAATATTCCTTTGTTCAATGCCAACAATAAAGAATGCAAATATATGTTTTGTTTTCTTATCTTTTCTTTTAGCTATACAAAAAGTCCAAAAATTAAATATCATAGGTTCAGTGGCGTACATATACAATGTATATTCTTTGATTTTCACCAAAAATAAAAAAAAAGATTTAAACATTTCTTCTATACTAAAAGGAATTCATTTGAAACATTTTCTTAACTTACCCAAAAAGAAAGCCATTTCAAAAAATAGAGAAAAAAATGGAATGAATACAATCGCAAAAAAATTATTTTGATGGAAAAGGAAATGGTATGTATATATATAAATATTCTTTTTTCATCTGCAATAATAGAGATTTTGGACCACGGGTTTTTTTTTCTCAAAATTTTGATACGTTCAATCTTGGATAGAATTTAACTTGTATATGAAGTATGTTGTCACTTTCTTTACTCTGATATCGACTAAATTAGACACATTTTATCAAGTGTTTCTTTATTTTTTTTTTTGTTTAATATACGTCTATGTAAATTGAAATTTAAACGCTTTTTTTTCCATTAAATTTCTCAATACATAAGATATTACATGTATCACATAGAGACATACATTTATTTATAAAAATAGAAATACATTTCGGACAGATTTTATATTTCTACAAGTTTTTTTATGTCACCCAAAAAGCCTTAGATTTTAATGACGGTGGTCACATATAGCCTTTCACTGAAAGTATGCCTAAAATTTCATGCAAGATCAAAATTTTTAAAAAGTTTCTCTTTTCCGAAAAAAATATCACAAATACGGAATTCACCGAAATATCACAATTTTGAACCGAAACATCACGCCAATTGGTTAATTTTTCGAAAATATAGACATAGGTTTTCGTTTAATAGAAATTCGAACATTAGAAAATAGAATATGCTGTGTGCACACCTCTTTGATTTACTGAATTCAATTTTAAACTTTGTTAAATTCGTTACTTGGTTTACTTGGAATGATCAATGATTTTTTTTGCAGATTCGAATTCATATTCGACATTTCGATATCAATTTCGAAAGCATTATCGACATGTAATTGAATGATTATTCAAAAAGAATATTGTAATCCCATCATTTCCATTGGTTACATACCAAAAACCAGTTGCATTCCAAAAATTGATAATTACACATTCGCAATGATAATCGTAGTAGTAGGGGAGACCGGGGCAGAATTAGCCAGCAAATGAAATTTTTCTTTGCATATAATTTGTAAAGAAAATGTTTGTACCAAGCTGATAAATATTTCAATGAATAGCAAGGGATGTGTTTACTTCGAATAAGTAGTGATTTCCTCAATATTTTTTCTAAGGCAGGCTATAACATTCCACTGGCACTGTCTAATACTAAGCCTGGCTTTTCCGTGGTCTCTCCTATAGCACTGACTGTGAAAAAATTACTACAATAATCGTCTGAAAAGGGAGCAAAACAAACTTTATCGTTTTAGAATTTATCGTTTCAGAACGGTCATTTTTGTGCTCAAAGTATAGCTTTACAACGATTATCCTTCGGAATTTTAACGTTTTTATTAAATTACTACATACGATGATCCTGTTTACTGAGAGTAAAACAATTCTTATAGTAATATTACCAACTATTATCGTTGCAGAAAGTTCACTTTTCAACCGAAAGTTTCATTTAGCAATGATTTTGTATTAATTGGTAGTAGAACGATTGCTATAGAAATATCTCCAAAGATTATCACAGGAAAGTTCATTTTTCTGGCAAAAGTTAAATTTTACAAAGAATATTGTTTAATGTTTCAACATTACAGTTGAATTAGAACGATAATTTTGTTTATAAAAGTGTCATGATTACTGAAGAAATATTTTCAAGGATTATCATAAGAAAAATTCGATTTTTCAAGGTAAAGTTGAATTTTCCAACGATTATCGTTTGACATACCCACTGTTTGGTTGAATTACCACGATAATCGTGCTTTCTGAGAGTATCACGATTATTTGAGGAATATTTTCAGGGATCATTATGGAAAAATTTGATTTTCAGGCAAAAGTTGAATTTTACAATGATTATCGATTGACATATCAGCACTTTGGTTCAATTACCATGACAATCCTGTTTATTCGGAGTAACACAATTATTCTAAAAATATTTCCAAAGTTTATTAAAGATAAGAATTTTATTTCTTAGGCAGAAAATTGAATTTCACAAAGATTATCTTTTGTCATTCCAACTATTTGGTTGAATTATCATGATAATCGTGTTTTATGTGAGTATTGCGATTATTATAGAAATATTTATAATGACTATTAAAGGAGAATTAAATTTTTTAAACGAGAATTAAATTTTACAACGATTATCGTATAACATTTCAACGCTTTGGTTGTGTTACTACGATAATCCTGTTTAATGGGAGTAAAACGATTATTACAGGAATATTACCAATTATTTTCGTAGCAAAAAGTTCAATATTCAGCTTTGAATGTTGAATTTACAACGATTATCTTATGACATTCCAGCTGTTTTGTCAAATTACTAACGATAATCGTAGTTAAAAAATCAATAGTCAAAAAATTGAATTTTACAACGATTATCATTTGGCGATCCAGTTGTTTGATCGTATTACTACAATAAACGTGCTTTATGTGAGTATCACGATTATTATAGTAATATTACCAACCAACGATTATCGTAGCATGTTCAATATTCAGCTAAAAGTTGAATTTACAACGATTATCTTTTGAAATTCCAACTGTTTGGTTGAATTACCATGATAATCCTGTTTATTAGGAATAAAACGATTACCTATTATAGTAATATTACCAACGGTTATCGTTTGACGTTTCAACTTTTGCGTCGAATTAGAATGATAATCATGTTTAATGGGAATTACACGATTATTCTAGAAATATTTCGAAGATTTTTTATGAAAGAAAAATATTATTTTTTTACATGAAAGTTAAATTTTATAACGATTATCGTTTGACATACCAACCGTTCGAATCCTGTTTGATGGGAGTAACACGATTATTATAGTAATATTTCCAATCATTATCTTTGTAAAAAGTTCAGTTTTCAACAGGAAGTTGAATTTTGCAACGATTATCTTTTGACATTCCAACTCTTTGGTATTATGATTCTTTTTTGTAGTATTATGATTAGAATAGGAATATAACCAACGTTTATCGTAAGAAGACTTAATTTGTCCAGCTAAAGTTGATTTTTACAACGATTATCAATTAGAATTTCAGCTCTCTGGTTCAATTACAAAGATTGTATTTTTATATTGGGAGTAATACGATCGTTGTAGTAATAATAACAACGATTATCGTAACAAAAAGTTCAATATTCAGCTTAAAGTTGAATTTTACAACGATTATCGTTAAATATTACAATGATAATTGTTTAATCTGAACTAGTTTTTATTTTTTATTTCAAGTGACAATCATTGCAATGTGCAACTTTCAGTTGGAAAATAAGGCCTTTGTTATGATAATCACTGGAAGTATTACTACGATAATCGTAATGCTACCATTGCACTCAATAATCGTGGTAATTGTTTTTTCAGTGTAGAATTTTGAGAAATTGGAATGTTTTCAAGCTCCACTCTATGCAACTGCATTAGAATATTTTACTTTAGAATTTATCCGATAAAACAAGACGAACAACAAATTCAATGAAATTCACTAAATCGAAAATATGTGCAAGCGCCATTATTTTCTAGAATTTGATTTGATCGAAAACCCATGCCCAGTATCACAACAAATTTCTTTTTTTTTGATTATTTAAAAATTTTCACTTTAATTTCAACTGCCATGTGATCACTGTCATTGACAAATTTTTAATCCTAAATTCACGTCTTTTTTTTTTAGAAACAATATCTATGGAAATCAAAACAGTACGTCATATTTCACAATTTTCTCTTATAGTCCTTAAGATATAACCACTATTTTTCAAATTAAAGTGTTTCACCTTTTTTTTCTTTCAAAATTTCCGTCTGTGTAAAAGGACGATCGATCTTAATAGTTTTATGCCTGAAACCGTTATATTAAGATGGATAAAATCCTAATATCCATTTTTTGATGGAGAGATCTGTCAGTGAATAGGCTTTTTTTTAAAGTAGATGGCGATCAATTTGTTAATAACATGTATTTTATAGCGAAAAAGTAGAGGTCATTTGCGCATTTACCTAAAATTGTTATCCAGACATTTAGTATACTTTTGGTACATGTTTTGTTTCTAAGCTTATACACCTTTTTTTTCTTGCCAATTTACACAGAAGTTTGACGTATGGCGAATAGGTCTTTTTTTTCTGTATTCGCCCTTTGGGGGAAACGTTTTAAGTGGCCGTGTGGGGGGGGTTTCTATCTACTTTTGAATCCCTATTCTAACGGTGTTCTGGCACAAGAATAAATGTACGTTATTTTTGCAATAAAAAACACACTGCAAAATGTGTAGAATTTAATGAAAAAGCTATTAATCAAGTTAAATTCTGCCTATTGTAGCCTTAATGATTTGTTTTGTCTTTAGCGAAGCTTTTCTTCTGGAATATTTCATCGATATGTCAAGTACGTGGTTTGAGATTTTTAAAGGTCATATGGGAATTTCTTGTTTATCTGAAATGCTTATTTTTAAATATATAAAAAAAAGAAAGTGATGGGGGTTTAAAATTAAATCGGGGTTTTGGGGGGGTGGGGTTTATTCAATATACTGCAAATTTGAAATGATAACGAATTGTTGGAACGACATTTGCCACAACATTCTCTACCCATGGCATGAGGCTGTTCTTTCTGCAATTCTTTTCACTTCGAAATTTAATATAAAAAAAACTATTCAATTGCTACTGCATTATTTAGTTATCCTGGTTTTTTTTTGTTGCTGTTTATGTAAGTTTTTTTCTTGTTGTTTCTCTTTAATTTCTCTATCAATAATTAATAAATTTTACGGGCTATTGTAAAATTGAAATATATCATTTAATGATATTCTGTTAATACATGTTCTGCTTTTTTCACTCTCTTTTTTTTTAAATCTTTCCTTTAACGTAATTATTGTAGTATGATTAATTGTACTTTTTTGTATTATTTTTTTTCTCTTTTATTTTATTGATTTAATAGTTATCCTACATACATTACTCTTTTTTTCTAAATGTCGTTCTGTGGAATTTAAAAAATCTTTTCATACTGTTCTCACTGGGTTTACCGTCTGCTTTTTTTTTTTTAATTTTATATCATTCTTTTTTTTTCTTTGTTGTGAAATGCATTTTTATGAAAAGAAAATGAACGCGTGTTTTGGTTGTCCTTTAAATTAATTACCTATTTATTCACCAGCTAAAAATTGAAAACTTTCATTTTATTTTGCTATTTTCTGTGTGATTTTTCTTTTTTTTTACTCATGTGTTGTGTTCTATATAGATTAAATAAGTTATGTATGTATGATTGTGTTTGTGATTATGTTTCATAGCAAATCTCAATATCAATATGGAGAAACGGAAAAAGTTGTGTGTTGTTGTGTGGTTCTATAATTTAAGAATATTACTATTAAGGGTTATTTACTGTAAAACAAAAAAGTTTGTGTGTATGGTGTATTATTTAAGAAAATTGGCATAAAAACCAATTTTCTTACCGGTTCTATTTCAGTGTATTTTTTGTCTGTTTAAATATTTTATGTTTGGTTTCGGTTTAACAATCGACTGTCGGCGTAGAATATCTGAGGGAGGGTTGTGGTTATGTAGTTTGCAGCTTCTTCATTTGATCTTGAAAACTTGTATGTGTTTCTATTTTCTCATCTGTAACTCTGTTTTTTTTATTTTTTTTTAATCCCATTTCCAGCAATATTAGCAATTTTTTCCGAATAAAAAAATGTAGTTCTAAGTTCTTGGGGTAATTTCATGACCATCTTTATTTCGTTTCATCCGAAAACAAAACAAGAACAGTTTTTACGTTTAACGAACTGTGCTTAAAAACCAAATTATTAGTTCTTAAACCAATTTTTTTGAAAAAAATTCAAAAAAGCAGTAACAGCAAAAGTAAAATGAAAGATAATCGTAACGGAAAATCTTTTTGACCTTTTCTTTAGCATTTTGTGTCACAGTTAATCTGATATGTCTAAAAACTTTAGTGCCAGGGTATCCAAAAAACAAGCGCAATTACAGAAAGAAGTAAATATAAGTAAAACGGAGAAAAAAACTCTTTGCATAGTTGGAAGAGAACAAATTAAAAATCAATTTGCAGAAAACATGTTCTGGAAAAAAATAATTGATAAAACAAACGTAATATAGAAAAAAAATAAATATAAATTCAATTTCTTTAAAAAAAAAACTCTTTCTCTATAAAAAGAACTCAATTGCACTAATTATATCAACTGGACCTATAAAGTTTGATAAAATTTGTTTCATTTTTTGTGAATTTTATTTTCTTCATGTTTTTTAGGTAGTCAATCTTATTTCTCTCCGAATATAAAACACATACCCCAAAGGTGATTTTGTTTCTTTCTTTTTTTTGTTTGTTGTTTCTTGGGTTTTGATTTCCTTTAAAAAATCTTTCACTTCTTTTTTAAAGTATATTTTTCTAACTTACAACTGCTAATATTTTTTTTCATCTTTTTTTTCTTTTACCTATTTAATAATGTAAATAGAATAATTATGTCTTCCCTATTTTTTCATTTTTCATTTTTTAAATATTTTTTTTCTTTTAACGAATATGTTAGCGTTAAATCGTTCTAATTGCACTTTAATTTTCTTTTTTTTTCTTTGTTTTTAAACTAAAAAATTTTATTGTTATACTTGTTTTCAATACATAAAATTTTGTTTTTTTGTTTTCTTTCATTCCTCAAGTTTCATTTCTCATATTATCTTTCTCTTTTTTTTTAAATATATATAAGAAAACTTTAGAAAAAACTGTTTTGATCATTTTTTTTCCTCTCTATGCATCTGTTTTGAAATTTTACTTTTTGTTTGTTGGTTTTTTTTTTAGAAAGAATATAGAAAAACTTCCTTTTTGTGTCTGATAGAAATACTATATAGCAAAAATATTTTCAAAAATATATCGGTATGTTTCTAAACATAAAAAATATGAAAGAAATTTGTGATAATAGATAAGATTTTGAAGTCTTTTAAATTCATCAGACATTTTTTTTTTAAATATTTTTTAAATTTCAAACGTCTGCGCGCGCCCAAACAGTTTTGCCCATTTCTTTTGCTTATCTCTTTATCATTTAATTCATCTTCATTTTTTTCTTCTTTTTTTTTGAGAAAATATACATCAAAATTTTGGATTAAAAATCACAGATAGTGTATAATATTTTTATAAATTTTCTTTTCGCTAATCTATTTCCAAGATTTTTTTTGACACTCCATCTTTTTTTTATTTTTTATTTTTTCAAAATATCATCCATTGAATGTGTTGATTTTTATTTATTTTATTTTTTGTTTTTAAAAATTGGGGGGAAATTTTTTTTCTTCATTTTGAATGTAAAATTGTGATAAGTTTATGCAATTAGATAAAGGTAGAAGAGTAATTTTTTTTTCTGCATTTTACATTCAACACGAATATAGCAAAATTTATAATTTTTTTTTCTTGTGTTCAAAATGTATATTACCAGTAGTGATAAATGAATAATTTTATTTGTTGGTTGTTTTTTTTCTTTTAATAAAATTGTTTATGTATACATATAATTTTAAGATTTTGATTTTTTACACTAAATATTTAATAAAAATATTTTTGAGGTATACGCGACGTGAAGACACACACATATATTTAAATGTATGGATAGTAAAGTGTAAGTTGTCTTTTTTTTTGATAATTTTAATTTAGTGTTTAAAATAGTAAATGCGATTTTCCTTGACAATTTTTTTAGTGATCATTTTTTTTTGCTAAATATTCCATGACTTTTATGCGAACATTTATATTTTTTTTAGAGATTATTCTTACAATCAGTTTTTCTTCACTTTTCTTGACTTTTTTTTGTTTGCTAAATATGTTTTCAACATCAAATGTGTATTTTTTTTGCATAAATATAGTAAACGTCAAACATATAAATGTGTATATTGGAATGCATTGATTACGTTAATATGTAATATACTTTTATTTCTTGTTTTTTTTTTGATAAATTTTGAACACCAAATTTTTATTTTTATTTATTTTTAGTTAATATTTACTTTACGTTACTTGTTTTTCAAATATTTTTAAATTTTGTGTTATCCAGACGTTCAGGTTTTTTTTCTTTATTTCTCAAGGATATTCCGTAAAAAAAAGTTTAAAGATTTAATTGATAAAAAAAAAGACTTGTTACTTGCCCTAAAAGTTCGTAACGATAAAATCATGCGAGTGTCTTGTAAATCGCATATCAAGTCAACAGATTACATGGCCAAATGTTGCAAAAATACTAGACAATCTAATTAATTATTTATAAAAATCACATAATTACACATATAATGTATAATAATAAAAAAAAACGATCTCATGATCAGGATTTACAAAAAAAAAGAGTTGATAGGAAAAAATCAAGTTGCACATTTCCTGAAAATAAAATTACAAAAAAAAGATCCTTCGCATAAATTTGTTTTACACTCAATCATTGGGAGATGTTTCGAAGATTCTTAATGATTTTTTGTTTTGTTATCCGTTGTTGGGCTATGGAGTGTTGAAGAGTTGTAAAGACATAAATGTTGTCATGAGATTGGCAAAAATCCACCCTCCTCTTTTTTTGTGATTATGTTTGATTCAACGCTGTTTCTTGTAAGGTTATTTGTCGGTTTATTTTTTTTCAATTTATTGTTTTTATTTTTTTGTTACTGATGGTTTCACTTTTTGTTTATTCCTCTTGTTACTTTTGTTTTCACTCTCTATTAAAAGATCTTTGATTTTATGGGTTTTATTTGTTATTTTTTGTATTTTTTTGTTTTATTTTTCTTTTATTCTTCAGAAGGGGCCTATGTGTCGATTGTCAGAACGAAAGAAAATATATGTTACTATAAATATAAAATATTCCTCTTAAGTCAACACTTGTACGTCTTATCAGCTAACGTATACGAAAATATATACCTATATATGTGAATAATGTTCTTACTATTAATTTCTTGTTTTCTGTTTCTTTTCCTTCACTATTTTATTTAGCTTATTGTGAATTTTTCTTTTTTTTTTTTTTAATAAATCTTGAGTCACACCGAAGAATGTAAGATGTTGCCATTGTTTTTTTTAAATACGCTGTATGCAAGGGTATCGATCCAAAGACCAATTCTACGAACTATCCTCATTCTCAGACGACAATATTTTGAGTTTTTCGTCCGTTGACGTCGTACTACCATTGTGATCTTCGGTGGAACTTCGCCGAAGTGAGAGTCCTTCCCGCAATTTCAGTAGATTATCAACAGATTCTTTCGACATATCAGTAAAAAGGGGGGAATGCTCTTTATCCTGAATTGAACTACCAGCACCACTCACAAGTGACAGAGGACTCTTTCGCTCCTTCTTAACTTCATGGGCAAATGAGGCAGGACTTGCACTTCGTTTCACCGAAATACCACCACCTTCATCACTCATAGATGTACTTGGTAAACTATTTTTCACTAGATGATCTAACAGGGCTCCATGGGGCATCTCACTGTGTTTCCGGTCCAGACTATGACGTATGATACCATCCAAAAAGGACCCATTGGCACCATCATACAAACTCTCCGTTAATTCACGTGCCGTCTTGGGTCCACTGGCCGCAGCTGCAGTGGTGAGGATATTCTTGGAGCTGATACTGGGTGTCGAAGAACTACTGGCCGTAACAGATCCGCTAACATTTTGGTGTCGGACAGATTGCTCCTGAATTCTTTGTATAATGTGTGATGCATAAAAATTGTCAGCTGCATTCGGTGGGAATGATGAGGGACCAGGAGTCCGTGTGAAGTCCATCGGCAGACCACTAAAGTTAGTTGGATGTGGCCAGAAGAGGTGTGAGGTATATTGAAATTGGGCAGCCATTGCTGGATCCATAAATGGCATTTTAAGTCCATTCGGTGATCCGGTGAATGGTGGTGTCTTCAGGGGTGGCTTTGTTGTTGGAAGGACTTTACTCTTATCGACACCCCCACGCATATTTGCACTTGGAATGTCTGAAGACTTTGTATTTGACACCGAACCACCGCTCAAACCACGTTCATCCAGAGGCTGTGGCTTAGGTTCGCGCTTCCGTGGACGCATAAGGTGTCGCTCCTTGACTTTGTACTCAAGGGTGGAATGTGGCACGCCATAGTAGCTACCAGCCCGATGAACGGACATCTCGCCCCGTTGAACCGCCTTCACAGCCTCAACCAAGCTATCGCGATCGTAGTTGCGATACTTGCCCCTCTTGGGTCGGGTACCCTTACCACCAGTGCCCGTAGCTGATTGTGCTGCCGCACTATTTGCCATGAGACTGGCCCCACCTCCAAAACGACTCATATCCCCGCCCAAACTCTTAATCACCGAAATACTGGGCCTCTTGTACTGATCCGGTGACGGTCCCATATCCCCATGGTCAGTCTGTTTGAGCATGGATGGTGGGCCCTGTTGTTCATGTGACATGTGCTGCTGGAAGTTTTTACTGATGCTCTGCGCAATGACGTCACGTAGGGACAGGGTACCCTTGGTGGCCATTGGCGGTGACTGGGACTCACTACTCTGGCGCATCAGTGGTGGCGATATCCCGAGATGGCTCTGCTGTGGGCTCCTTGAGTGGATTGGTGTGGTGGCAGCTGTCTGAGACTGAGGCGTGCTATCTCCATTCTTGCCTATGCTGGTGATTGGCGTAGAGGAGCCGGCTACAGGTTTGAAGGACGGAATTTTCAATATCACAGCAGAGTCATCTACATTATCATTTGCACTGGCTGCACTTGGGAGGGCCGATTCGGGTGTTTCGGTCTTTCCAGTGCGATTTAAGTAAGGACTTGTAGGTTGATGGGCTTGCGATAGGGGTAGGTTCTGCATTAGGAGTCGCGGATCGGGAACTGGTGGTTTACCATTGTTCAAATGATCACTGGTGGCTTGACTTGAGCTCTCCATTTGCTTCTTCATCAGCAGCTCCTGTTGCTGCAGCACCAAGGCCCGCAAGAGTTCTGGCAAAACCCCAGCATTTGGCCCATCTTCTGACTTCATCTGCAGAAGACCAGGCAGGGCACCAAGTCCTCCCGATAGAAGCAAACTCTGCAGCAGAACATGTGGATCCAGCCATGGTGCCGTTGGTAGACCCATTTGAGGCGTTGTTGGTGTCTGAGGTGTTTTATTGATCTCACTCGGCATGTCCGTATTCTTGGAACTCGATGCACTATCGTACAGTTTGCCGTATTTCTGCATTGTGGCCGCTGCCAAGGATTGCGTCGATGACAGACGTAGCAACTCCTCCTGAGTCGATGGCAGAGAACTCAATGCCTTTTCCACCTCCTTCTCATCCTCACCTCCCGACAAGTCCTTGTCCTCATCTTCCAAATCTAGCACTGGAGCTACCAGTGGATGTATATTAGCCTCTCTTTTTTGTTCCATTGCCAACTTGTATACTTTGTTCCGAAGTGTTGACCTCGGAATGCCATAGAGGACCGCAGCCCTCCGTGTTCCCAACTTACCACTTAAGATATCCTGTAAAGCATTTTGTAATTCGTCCTCTGTGTAAGTTCGCCGACCTGCCACAGCAGACATTCGAGGTTTAGCTCTGGAAAGACAAAGAATAGGGTCCTGGGTAAAAACAACGAATCCTAGCCAGTAAGATTTATTCTTAGGATTCTTTAGGTATTTGAGGTAGATTTGTTTTAAAGAAATTTCTTAGCAGCAATTCTATCAGAGGGTTTTATTTATAAATAAATAGGCCACGCCCTTTTTCGAACTTTCTTGAATTTAAAGCAAAATTTCTATAGAATTTTTGAGAATTAAAAAAAAATATAATGAAGGTGATCAAGAGAATAACAGAAGATAATAATGTATTCTCTTTTTCTTCACAAATTGTGAGTAGATTGGGAAGGTGGGGCAGTTTCAGACAACCATAATTTTTTAAATATTGAACTATTATATGGGAAATGTAAAGTACATTTTCAGATAATCAATACCAAACAGAAACTAATTTAAATTATTAACTTGACATTAATTAAAATTTGACAAACAAATAAAAAAAATAACTAAACTTCTAGAAAAATATTTACAACATATTACGATACAACCAGATATTTTTTTGGAGGGTGTGGCCTATTTTTTGAATATATGGGAAATTTAAGAGTTTCGAATATTCATATTACACTGGTAAAAATGAAAGGGTCACCGAGGATCCTTTGAAAGGGTCACTGATTTGACACCTATTTATCTCCGGAATATACGAATAAAAACAATGAGAAAGTCATCTTTGGTTCGCTCAGATAAGGGAAATGTGATATGAATAATTAGTTTACGAAGAAACATAATCTATCGTGATAAATGTGCATACAAAAATTCGAAAGATACAAGTAAACCTTTCAAAGGGTCAAATATGATCCATTTTTTCTGGAAAGGGTCAATTTGATCATTTTATTTTTAGCAGTGTATGTCCAAATCGTAGGTGGAGCTTACTTAGCATATTGAATAGAAAAAAATATAAATATGCTATTAGTTCTTACAGGTAGTCGCGTTAGCTCTTTTTGTAAATAATTTGTTATTCGCCAAACGTTATTCAAGTCAACAAAAATAGAGAAAATCGACGTTGAGTTTAATTTAAAAAGATAGTCCGGTAATCGTCGGATGGGAGAAGATTCGGCTCAGAAAAAAAGAATTTTTATTCTAGTTTGAATGGTTTGAATTTTCTCTCACCCGACGATTACCGGACTATCTCTTTAAAGGTTTAAAGTTAAGTAGTTCAGGCCAAAGTAGGTTTAAGTCTTTGCGGTATTTGATGACTGACTATGGCCCTTAGATCTGGGATTTAGCCACCTGGTTTAATTTCTGTAATGTCTTATTTTGAGATAACAAGGATTTTAGAATAAGGGCAGTCAATCATATAAATAGGCTCTTATAATTAATTATCCTAGCTTTCTGTTTAGAAATCAAAAATATTTGGGAAAAACATTAAAACAGTGTTGTGTCACTTCCAAGCGATGAGTAGATATCGCACATTATGGTGCACGGATATTCTTAGACAGGTTATACCGAATGGTACAAGGGGTCGGTTCAGCCAAAATCCCGAATAGTCTCCTAAAAAGAGGCGAAATTATATAGAGGATACTGTGTGGAATAGTTTCCCAAAATACAACAAAATTATCTTTGCCTCCTACAAACGCAGGTGTAATCATGGGAGTAGGCTATGACATTTTTAAGATTTTTGGATTTTAGCTTTGGGATTTTGGCGATTGTTATTTTGGCTTTTCGGGATTTTGTCTTTCGGGATTTTTTTCTTTCGGGATTCTGATTTTACGGAATTTCAGTTTTCAGGATTTCGGCCCTTTCAGGATTTTGGCTTCCGGTATTTTGGTTTTTCGGGTTTTGGTTTTTCGGAATTTTGGCTTTCAGAATTTTGGTTTTTCGTAATTTTGACTTTCGGGATTTTGGTCTCTTCGTCTAGTGTAAAGAATAACCAGTTAGGAGTTTTTTCCTGTCTCTATTTGGGTTAAATTTGTCGCTTGGGATTGTTCAAATTGTCGCTCTCTGTGCACAAACACAAAATTTCTTGGGATTACGTACCAAGCGAACAGAAGTCTGTTCAATCACTTTTACAATAACTAGTTGTATAAAAAATAAATTTAATAATTTCGTAGGGGGAGGTGAGGCTACTTTTTAGCTGTGGTGCTACATTGATATACGACTTTTTTGAATGTTTTTAAAGGATTTAGAGCCTTTTAATTATTTTATTTGGATCCACAATTGTTTTGTCTGTCTAAATTATATTACGTCGTGTCCTAGTTTCTTTTAGAAATACGCGAAAAAGTCGTATATCAATGTAGCTCCACAGCTCAAAGTAGCCCCACCTGTCTCTAAATGAATCTAAAATTTAATATTCCTATTGTAAAAGACCAAAAACATAGTATTTTTAAGTTTCAATTTGAACAAAAAATACAAGTTTGAGATCTAAAACTATCTTCGAACTAGAGGTTTATCCCAGTTCCCGAAGGTCTCAAAATCCAGTAAGTAATTTTATTGTTTTTTTTTCAGAGTGTGATAGATCTTTCCTATAATAATCCATTTATAAGTCAAATTTTTCCAAAAAATCTTGATTGGTTTGAGAAATTAGAGCACTTTAACCATATGGTTAAGCCTTATGCCTGAATCCCGTATAAGGCTTAACCATATGGCTTAACTTTTTAAAATTTTTATCAATCAAGGTTTATCAGAAAATATTAAATATTAGAATAACAAACAACAATAAAATGGCTTATTAATAGGATTTTGAGATCTTCAGAACCTGGGTTAAACCTGTAGTGTGAAAATTGTATAAGGGAGTCAGTAGCTCAAAAGGCACAGCTTGGCTTTATGCACCAAAGATAGCTTCCGAGTTTAATCCTCGATTGAATCATTTTAGGTTAAAATTGGAGAAGATTTTTTAACGTTCATAAAAGCTATTAGAGCAAAGCAAAGGAATTTAAAGCTATATAAAAATGAAGAAAAAGGACAGGAAAGAGTAGAAAGATTTGGACGTTTATCACTTTGTCTTTGTATCTGGCGGTATTATGTATCATAGAGTTGTATGGTATTTTAGAACTTAAGAGATGGAGCAGGGGGAGATGGGGGCTACTTTGAGCTCTGGCCACATTGAAAATGCTATTTTTCATATATTTCAAAAGGAAGCTGTATTTTTAACATTAAGCGGTCTTCAGATTTGAGGTTTAGCCCAGTTCCCAAAGGTCTCAAAACCGTTAATAACAACCAATTTTATTTGTTTTTGAGAATTTAGTAGATGATTCACACTTAACCCATTCAGTCAATGTACCAGAAATACTTGAAATAGATTGTTCATATTTTGGAATTAGTTTCATATAGATTAATAGATGATTTTTTTGAAAAGAAATTTTTTTTAAATCTATTATGGGGGCGCGGTGAGCCTCTGTCAAACAGACGTCTTAACGGTCACTGAATTTAAATTCTGTGCGTTAATTAATTACAAACTCTTTTCATTTAGATAGACTATCTATCTAAGAACACGAATTAGCAATCAGAATTCAAATCAGGAAAGAGGATGGAGGTCATTTTTAATAAATTCGGCGGGATGTCGTATTTTCCGTTCGCCATTTTGAGCAAAAATCTTGCATTACTTTCCGCGAAGCGAGAAAAGAACAACAAAATGTATTTCAATCGCTGTCGGACTATTTTTTCGAAGTAATTGAAGTACTAAAGTTATTAAAAATCCATACCCGACAGCAATTCGGATAAAAATTGCCCAGAAATAAATTTTCTAAAATCACTCAATGTGCGTATGATGTATAATACCATGGTAAGGAATGGGTTAATAATCCAAATATAAATTTTTCTTTCAAAAAAATCTTGACTGATAAGAAATTAGACCAGTTAAGCCATATGGCTAAGCCTGAGGTTTGTAGCCCGTATAATGTAGGAGGAAGTGGGGCACCTTTGAAATTGGGATTTTTCTCTTATGTTTAAGTGGAACTGAGCTATATCATAACGCAATTTAGCTTCTCAATCTATTTGTGCAACTAAATTATATCATGATAAGGCTCAATTTTATTTAAAAATAGGTGAAAAATCCAAATTTCTAAGGTTTGCCTTTCAAATTTGCCCCACTTCCCCCCAATTTAGATAGACAAAACAAATGAGGATCTAAATTAATTTACAGCTAGGTCAAGCTTGATTTAGAAATATGCAAAAACATAGCGTTTTGAATCTAGCCCCAGCTCAATGTAGCCCTACGTCCCTCTATATAAATTTTGTATTTAAAAGACATGTTTTTCCTATTATGAATATCCCTTTTTATTGTTGCAACATTGAAAGTTCTGTGGCCTCTGAAAATTCTTATTTTGTTACTGTTTTATTTCATTTTAGACGAAGGTGTGATACCCGCCGGTCTTTAGCCTTCTCGCGATGTCTCTTAAATAAATATTGTTTAATTTGATAACGTTAATCAATCACATTTTATGTCGATTTATTCGTGCGAAAGAAGAGTTCAACGCACTGTACATTGCACTCATTGTTGATCACAATACGCACAATTTAGCAAAGATTTATTTCACAATTTGGAAAGAAATTTACTTTGTCACATTTATTGCAATTTCCTTAGAAACCCCCAATAAGTTATTTATTTTTAGAATATTCCCCATAACCGAGATATTAGTGTTCAGACACATCATGTGGGATAATAGATGAGATAAATTTGCTTTAAATAATTGTATATAAGTTATATCAACAAATGCAAACAATTTAATTAGTTGAATTGGTAACTATTATTGCCTGTTGCTTCACAAAATGCATTATGTGGATATGTAGTGCAAACTACATACGGAATTCTCATTTAGTGTATTCGACTTTTGAGGGGAATACCACACACTCTGACCTTCTTGACGCAAGCGCTCGAGGACAATATTGCATTTTCCATGTAAAATTTGAATTTTTTCCCTTTTTTTCGTACCCATATATCCAAAGGAAAATTTGCAGTTGATTGCGTTCAATAAACTCTAGCGATAAGACGAAAATATATTACGAAATTTATGAATTGCTCGTTTTTAAATAAAAGTACACAATCTGGAAATGAAAAAAAGCGCAATATATTTTCTCGTTCTTTTTTTTTCGGATTTCCCAAGAGAATTCTTATGGTTTTGAAGTTTACAGAAGTGGGTTAAAGCTATTTTTCTTTTAAAATTGGAAATACTGTATTTGCCTTTTTTTGCAAGAAACAATTTTACATTGGAAGCCAGAGCAAAAAACAACTTTTATCTATAAAATCTTAAAAGAAAAAATTTGATTAAGAATAAACACATAAAATTTCATTTATTTTCCAACTTTGTGGGGAATAAAAGTGGAACAAAAAAAATCTTCATTGCGCATATTTTGTATGCACAATTTTCTTCTTTGTACGAACTTTGGCAGAAAAAGAAGAAAGTTAATTAAAAAAAAAAACATTTTCAAAATCCTTGCTAATTCTTCAAATACTTCATCTTCAGCAAAAGTTTTTTTCAAGCATATATTCCATGCTTTCTCTCTCATCTTTTTTTTTCCTGGTTGAAATTCAACGTCTCGACACTTTCTGGTCTTTGAGGTTCGTTAACATTTCACATACAAATATTTGCACATATTTTGTTGTAAGTAAAATGGGAATGATGACAAATTTCACGTCACCCTAGAGTTCGAAGAGCGATAAGAATTGCGATATACATTTTCATTGCTGAATGGGCTTTCTACTCATACTCAATGTTGTGAAAGAATTAAAATTAAAAAAAAGAGGCAAATGAATTTATTATGGAGATGCAACACACAAAAAACGGTGCGTAATTCATTTTCTTGTTATATTTTTGTTGAGCTGATTAGATGAGGAATTCTTGCAAACTCATGGGAAATACAATTAAATGGGGGAAGATTAATTTAAAGTGAATTATCAACGGGTATAGAATGCTGCAATTTATAATAGCTATCATAGAGCAAAGTCGGCATGAATCTGAGAAAAGTAGTTGCTGTTTCTCAACTCTTCATATACTGTACATTTTGTATACAAATTCACAGATGATTCCGTGAAAAACCTTTTAAGATTGCATAAGAATCAATGTCCCTTCCTAAAAGATTTTTTACATTTTATACTATCAAAATCTGACGTTGCGAAATCCATATAAATTGATTGCTGATCAATATCGAAATAGATTTTTGAATTAATGTTTACGGTTTAGGTTTTTAGCTAACTATTTAAACAATTTTACCAATAAGAGATAGAAAATTTCTAGAGCAATACAAAAACTAGTTTAATTTAAGTATCGGTCATTGAAAGCTGTATATTTTTGCCATCTTTTTTGCACCACATAGGTACTTCCGTTACCTACCTCTCTAATTGATAACTCGGAAGGGACTGGGTCTAAAACAGGGGGTGAATAAGTATGACCAGTGAGAGAACCGAGAGTTACAGAATTTCCTTACTGGACCATGAAAGTGCAATGCCATGGAGCATTGTCATCTTGTAATATCACACGACTGTGTTGTCTGACCGATTTTGACCGGTTTTCGAGCAATATAAGATCGAAATTGGTCAATAGTAATGGCGATATTGATAGTATCGCTTGGTATAATGCAACTCGTATTGCATGATTCCCAATTGTTCAAAGAGTTTTATTCGTACTTTCGTTTTTCTATATGGAATCCGGCCGATAACTCGATGATAATAGAGAAAACACGGAAATTTCGATCTGGTTCTTCTCCTCCTTTATTTTCTAGCTCCGAAACGTTGGCTAGAAAATAAAGCAGGAGAAGAACCATGTCGAAATTTCCGTGTTTTCTCTATTATTACTTTCGTTTTTGATAGTTTGATAGGAGAAAGCTCGTAGGTACGGGTGACTTTGTCCTCCTAAATTCGTTTAACTAACTCTTTCGCGTCCCACTTTTATTCAGCAGATGAATTCATGTAAAATTGAGTTTTTCCTAATGCTTTATGATCAAATATAATAGTTCAGAGAGGAAAAAAAATTTCCATTGCGTGAAAACTCGGAAAAACCCCGGGTCATATATGACCCTGTTGTCCTCAAGGGAAGTGTACATACCATTTTCAAAATCTATATTACGGGCTTTCTGAGAGTTTTTTTTGCTTGAAGTTGTTAAATTGGCCAAAACCATGGCAAACTGGATTGCTTTGATAAACACTGTACTCCTGGTGTTCAAGGAATCTTCCTGGAAATCCCTTGAACAGTCACTGTCACAATATTTTGAGTGGTATTTGGCAAAAATAAACTTATCCACATATTTATTCACACACAATACAATTGCACAATATGAGACGCTTGCGGAATACTCTAAAATATTGCAAAATATGTTATAATTCATCAGATATAAGATGAAATGTCCAGGAGCAAGATGTCCCACCTGCATTTCACAAAGAAAAATAATGTCCCAACTACATTTCGCTATAGGTTTGAGACGAAAACACTGTTACCCTTGCCGACAATAGGGTCACATATGACCCAGAAAATTCTACACGCTTTTCTGGAAAATTGAGAGTAGTTTATTATATCAAAATATGCAATATACAATCTTTGGATATTCTATTTTGTGTTTCTAAAGAACTTTTTGCTGAAAAAACTAAATTAATATAAAAAAATTTGAAAAAGAACAGTCATTTCACAAAGTTCGAAATTAGTGATTTTTGATCTCAAATATTTTCTTTTCCTGAATATCTGGAGTCTTGAGAAAATTAGGCAAGAATCTTACATCCTTCTATTATGATGTCGTGCACAATCCGATAGATTTCAATTAATGCAAATAGTAAAAAAAAATTGTTTTTTCCCCGGGTCATATATGACCCTAATGATGCGAAAGAGTTAATTCTTATGTTTAAAAACGGTCCTCTCCGATTACACATTGAAGATCGGATCGATAAAGACTATCATTCAGTGCTAGAATTAAAGAAAAGCTTACGAACAGGAGGGGGTCAAAGTCACCTGCATCTACGGTACGGTATTTTGAGTTACTTGAGCAATATCTCTTTTGCATTACATGTAGCAATTTGATAGTGGAAACAGTCATTTTTGAATTTTTGTTTTCTTTTCGGTTAACCCTTTAAGGACGATTGGAACACCGGTGTCCCATAAAGAAAATAATTTGTCCTGACTACCTAAAGTTATTATTTTCTTATGTTTGTACGTAATTGCAAAGTAGAAGGTTGAACGAATCTAGGATATTTTTTGCAAGTCTCCAGCTATTTGCTATATAGTAAATTTTTAAGCTAAAAAATGACGAATTTTTAAATTTTGATATTGAAAATTGATTTTAATTATTTTTTATAGTTCCAATTTTTTTAAGCAAAACTGTTTTGGAACAATAAACTACAATACTCAAACATAATATTTTTGATTAGAGTGAAAATTTTATCAGTCATTGGTATCGTCAGAAAAATTACTTAAATTTTTTGGCTATTTTTGTCCCTATCGTTCATAGAGGCAAGAAATACGCTGAATAAGAATCTGTTGACTTTACAAAGGTTAGATGAAATATCTTTTACTGATTTTGTTTATCGGTTTCATTTTTATTGCTGATATTCGGTCAGCGAAAACTGTCTCGTTGTTAAAGGGTTAACGCCCAACGCACAATAACTTTTGTTTGTAAATATATTTTTAAAATTTCCTATGAGATTGAGCAAGATAACTAGATCTAGGTTTCACTCACTCTCATGGAAATGTCAAAAACATGTTTACAAAACAAATGTTATTGTGCGCTGGGCATAAATCGTTAATCACCCATTTTTCATGGTTTGGATTTTTCCAATATGATATATAAAAACGCTTGAAAATATCTTGGCGAATTATATTGATATCTCCCACAAACTAATCCTCTTTCAGATCGGCGCCATTAATTGTTTTTGGTCCTTTGGTCTTCTGCGTCCTCTAAGGACTTTGTCACATCATCTCTTTCTTAAAGACGACAGATTTTTGTTTTTTCTACATTGTACAATGTTTGGAGAATGACAAAAAAAACTAGAAATATATATAAATTTGAGAAACAAAGGAAGTGGCCGAAATTTGGTACAGTTCCTCAACAATGAATATGAGATTTTAGTGAAAACCAGATATATGCACATTAAAAGTAAAAATAATATATATGCATACATATACATATTATTTAGGAGAATAATAGATGTAATGATATTACTAAAAAATTCGATTTTATTCAATTGTTTTCTTAGAGCTATTAACTATTTAAAAAACGAAATCTTATTTTCCCTAATTTCATATGGCACAAGGGGGTTCGATATTTGATATTTGTAACATTTTTCAGAATTCTAATACAAAAAAAGAAATATATAAAGTTTTTTTTTTTGAAAATTACATATCTGATATTCTGTGCTTATTTATTATAAGAACACCTCAGAATGCTCAATTTTTAAAGGAATAAATACGCCTTACGCCCAGACAAGCTCAGAAAGTTATACATATTCACTATAGTTTATTACAAAGTGTTTTGCATTTTTATATAAAGCCTTAAAGTAGTTTGATATCTCAAAATTAAAGGCTGATTTAAAGATTTATCTCAGAATTGAGGGATTTATCTGAATTATCTTGAAACCTTAAAAAGTTGAATAAGTTTGTAAGAATTCGAGTTAGTTGTGAGAGTTATTTTCCTTACGTAAATAATATACCAGGAATCAGTTGTTAAAAGTAAATCAGAGCGATTGGGGACTAAGTATTTAAGATTAGAGGAACAATTCTCAGGTATACTTGTACTATTTTATTAGTCTAGTTACTAAATGATTATCTGCGAGCAATGAGTAGATATCTCACTTCATGGTGAACTTGCTTGTAAGGGATATTCCATACCATATAATTTTATTGGAAAGACTCGTAAAATTTTAAGTTTTTCTACGAATTATCGTGTAATACAAGGATTTGGTATTAATACAAAAATATAGACAAAACGATTAACATTACTGAAGTAGTGGAGGATCGGAAGGCTTGGGCTGCTAGACAGATGACCTCAGCCCGCGACCCCAATAGGGATAAGTAGTTTGATCTTGATGATGAAGATTACAATTAATTCTTTGGATTTGGGAATATGACGAAATATATTTTTCAAATAAAATAGGTATTCTTTAAATTATATTCAATGGTTGTGAACATCAGATTGCTCGACTGATGATCAAACTCGTATAATAGTGAGAAAGTCACGAGTTAAAATGTCACTTTGGTAACTTTGAACAATGCACAGTGGCGCATATGAAAACTACATAATTCAGTCAACTTCATCCACTCCCAAATAAGTCGGTTATTCGAAAGATTTCGGATTTATTTTTAATAAGAGTTCTCTAATGATCACTTATACAGAAAGTCACAAATGTGCACTTTCCATAAACATTACAAATAATTATTAGTAAACTCAGTAAACTATTCACTCCAAGTCTTTCTGTAGGGGAATTCTGTAATATATTGCAATGTCACAAAGGAGTTAGAAAATGCAAATGCGGTCTATCTTTGTTGATTTGTTTTGAAATATGAATTGTTATTTGAATTGAGATTCTGACATTGTCACATGATATTGTCATGGTTACAGAATCACTTTTCCAATAAAGCTCTCTTGAGAATCGAACGAAATTCGTCAAAATTTTTTCAATTTTTAATATACATTTTCAAAATAAAATCAGTTATGATAAGTTAATTTTCTTTATAAAAAAAATTACAGCAAAGTTCCTCAAATATGAACGTTTGAGGGGTATAGATGACATTTCTCACTACTCAAATTTGAGAAATATTTTCAAAAATATAACGGAATTCATGTAAAATGCATTTTCTCTAAATAAGGAGAAATAAATTTTGAGAATATATCAATATAATTCATTGTTGTTCTAATTTAGACTCCACGCAAAAATTTCTTCATTATATAACTCTCTTCCCCGTGAGGTCCGTACGGCACCACGGAGAATCCAGAGACACTTGCAGACTGGGCTTGACCAGTGACATTTTTTTTATTCTCAATTCTTTGCTTTTCTACATTTTCTTTTACTCTTTTTTTCTTCTTCTTCTTTTAAAATTTTCATTTCTTTTGCATATTTGTTTGCCACGCACTTGTAAGAGGGTTGTACCCTGTTTGTAGTGGTTTTTTAAATAAATTGAAATGAAATTGATTGAGAAATGTTATTATACTTTTCAAACGTTTGAATTTGAGGAACTTGACTGTAGTAACATTGTTCCTGCAAATTATATATTTCGATTTTTTTAGTCACTTTGCTCTGTTCTAAGAAAAGAAGCTCAACTTACAGTAGAACCCCGCTATAGGCCATCGCTCTATAGTCGATGTTATGTTTTATGTGTTATGTCGATAGGTTATGTTTTTTAGTACGCGACATGCAATGTTTTCATAATTATTTAAATATTTTTGGCAAACTTTATTGAGTAGTTGTGATAATTGTGATCCATAATGAAGAGAGCGAGGACAAGTACTACAATCGCAAAGAAAGTGGAAACAGTCGGGCAATTTCAATACTAAAAGTCGTTGATAATTTTAAAAAATGACATGGACTATAGTGCGACCCAAGTGTCAAATCTGGAACCAAATATGACCTATAGCGAGGCTCTACTGTATCTCTTTCGTAATATTCTTCCAAAATCTAGGGCAAACTGGGGCAGTAGTAAACATGGGATAGTTGCAAACACTGCAATTTTTGTAAATCAGATTTTAGGTTATTAAATGGATCCTTGTCTATTGAAGAAATGGTCGACATAAGTCCAAGAAGTTTAGACATAAAAATCAATGTTTATAACTACCCCATGTTTACTACAGCCCCAGTTTCCCCTATGCGAATTTTATTCTTTTAGCTGCAGAATTATTATGTTACTTGATTGACTAGAGTTTTAAAGCTTCCAAAGCTTTAGCCAATCATAGGACGTAATGGGACTAAAATAGGTATCTTATGGGATTAAATATTTAATTAAAGGTGAATCGGGTTGGAAGTGGAGACATATTGATTTATCATATTGCGGCAAAATTTTGGGAAATCTTTCGATCAAATTTATCAGCTTTATGCAAAGCTTTTTAACGAGCTTTTAAGCATAGGAAATAGGGGTTGAATATCTCAGTTAATTGAATATCAAAAATTTCAAAATTTTTGGACTTTGAAAATTAAATTGATCGTAAGAGGTTTTACACTAGAAAGGTATGTTGTGTACAGCGCAATCCTACCATATGGCAGGCTAGTAGTTTTCACCTAAAACCCAGAGATGGTGTATAATTGAATTTCAGACTATTTCAGTTCCGCATTTATTGGGACAGAAAAAAAGAGTCATATTTGAGAGCAACGACCCAATCCTGCGCACGTTCTTCTGTCGCGGTTTTCCAGAGTTGGAACTTTGGGGGTAGTAGCTCTTGGTATAAAAAAAAGGTGGTGGTGAGCTTTTATCTTCTCTTTCACCACCTTCGCACCACCCTTCACCCCCTCTTGTACACTATCTATCAGTGTGAGCAAAAATAAAATCCAGAAAAATTGGCAATTATTGTGCGCGAACTCAGATGCTACCGGAGCTTTCTCTGGGCTTGAAACACTCTCGCCCCCAATTCCTCATCCCAAGAGGAGAATGTGCGAACTCTACACAATCATCCCATTTTCTTTTCACCCAATATCGCCAGAAACTCCCGGTCAGTGACCTGCACCAGTAACGGCGTCGGCAGCTACTATACAGCTCTGAGTATTTTCTCTTTCAGAACCATTTCGTTCGCCACTTGTATACGCTAGTCGCTGTTGTTTTAATTTTTGCGGACGATAAAAAGACGATAACCCACCCCATAAACAAAAAAAAACTGACTACGAAGAAGAGAAGAGTGTCTATCGAAAAAAAGACGCGAAGAATTTGCTAGACTTCCGTGAATTTTTATCCTCTCTCTCCCATTCTTTTAGTTGATGTACCCGAGAGTTTTTGCTCTCCATACCATATAGCGCTAATTAACAATTCTTCTGAATAAATTTTAATTAAAATTGTGAATTAATTAATTTTTCCCGTCCCTGTGTGAAAATTTTTCAGCTACTCTCTCCTGAAAAACCATGGCCTTCCCGAAGGATTCTCATCTTCTATCCCATACACCCTTTTTGCCTTGTGCATTCTCCGCCCGCAACCCCTTATACAGGTTCGACTTGGGAAATTTGAGGAGATTGTTGTATGTATGGGTGAAGAAATGTCTCTTACTCTGGGATACCTGAAAACACCCTTACTCCCCCATCCTCATCTCTATATGTCCAACACCTCCTGCCAACCCCCCAAACTCAACACATGAAATATTTGCAGTGTCCAAGGCGAAGTATTGTTGGTGGTGCCCGACGTTGGGGTTTTCAGAAACCCCAATTTGTGCCAAGAGGGTGAGTTTCTTGGTGACTTGACTTTATCGATCGGTTTTCTTGACACAATAAGGGGGGCTTCTGGGTGGGTGGGGTCTTATGGGCGGGATAACTTCGTTTCTGCTGATCTCAGAACGACCACCACGTTGGGTGGCGATAGATGGGGTATTTGAGTGACTCTGTCCTATTATGCTCCAAACATAGGGGGATGGTGTTACATAGAATTAATTCCATTATGTGTGCTCTGCACTACTTTTTTTCTTCATCGTTCATCCTATGTGACTCAGCACTACACATCAATTAAACTGGATGCCTAAAAGTTCACCACGAATTCATGTGTAAAATTTTCAAGAGGCCCTGAAGCGCCATCTAGGATTTTTTGAAAACCACTTCAACACCAGAATTTGATTGGAAGGCATTCTCTTTGACATTCTCTTTGGCATTGGTAAGGTAAAGTTCCCTCAAGTCGACCGGTTCCTCAATTCGATCGGTAGAGTTATTTATTCAATTTACTTTTGAACTCATATTTGGCGTATGATAACATTAATAGATCAATTATTCCATAAATAAATACGAATCAGTGACAATTTTATAGAAATTCACCATTAAAACATTCAAATATTGACTACCGGTCGAGACGAGGAACCGGTCAACTCGAGCGCAATTTACCTTTCAGCTAGAAGTTTTGTAAAAATATTAATTTTTTAGTGCTATATTTCGACCGTATACGTATACAAGCTGAAGTCAAAGTGGGAAATTCGGTCTAATTTTTTGTTCTTCAATTTGACTTTATTTTGCCAACGTTTCGATCCTGGATGGGATCTTCTTCAGGGCCTATTACATACAAATTCAATCCTTTACTAAATAATTCTTTGGACAATTTTTCAAACAATTTCTTTGGGACTTTAACTCACATCAAAGTGCTTAGGAGAACCACCGTCAGAGAAAATACACAAAAATGCACTACTTTTTACTTGAATTGAATTGAATTTTTACTTGATTGAATTTGTATGTAATAGGCCTTGAAGAAGATCCCATCCAGGATCGAAACGTTGGCAAAATAAAGTCAAATTGAAGAACAAAAAATTAGACCGAATTTCGCACTTTGGCTTCAGCTTATTAATTTTTTACATTTGCATTAGTTTGAGTGGTATTTTTATAAAAAGAGTCAGTAAAAAATTTGCTAAGTTAAGCCAATTGAAACGGAAATCACAAATTTTTAATACCCAAAATTAAGTGAAAATTTTTCTGAGGGTAAAATTTTGAAGGATTGATTAAACCATTTTCGCAACTTAATTTAAGTTTAAACCGATTTTTATATGTTAACAAAAACAAACGTAAAATTCCGAGGATAGGAGTAACTTGGGCGGTAGTAAACATGGAGTGGTTGTAAACACTACGATTGTTCTTAAGACTTCGGAGGACGAGACTTTTACATGAATTATACTACAGGGATCCTGGTTTGAAAGATTTCGGTGATCCACCACTGAGATTTTTATTCAGTTTAAGACTAAAACACCTTTTTAAATTTGCTAAGAGCTTTCGGTCCGGATATGAACCTTATTCAGTGGTGAAACAATGCAGTGATTAGATGATTTACTAAGTGATGAGGGAAATTATATTGGATCAAGAATAATAAGGATGATTTCTTTATTTTTCTTTACAACGAAATAAAAACTGGTCTTCGAGACTCTTCGAAATTCGTAAAGATAAAATTTCAGCCACCACTTGGACGAAACGAGAAGTAAATATGTTCTTTCTTTGGCTTTCAGATCCGATCTTTGAATATTTCAAACTCTTGTCTGAGAAAAAAATCAATTTAAAGAGTTTAAAAACTTAGAACTTGTGTTAGTAATATGTTAAGAAGTACGATCCGTAAAACCATTATCATTTTTGACACTCAAAACAGATTGAAATAAAACTCAATGCAATTACTATTACATATTGACTGGGAGTGTCTATCTAGATAATCTAAAAAATATATTCGAAAATGAAATAATAAATCTTTGAAGTTGTTTTTGAGAAGGAGAGGCTTCTAATAAAATTACAATTATGTTTATGATCGTAATTTTAAGGTATACTTTGAAGACATCAAGCAGGTTTTTTAAGCGTTTGATCGGTTCGATCTTTAGCTCTGATTAAAGCCGGACAAAACATCGAAACATTGATTTTCAGAAACCTTAAATTCAGGAAGATGAATTACACAAGAAGTTTATAGGGAACGGAATTATTTTCAGAGGGACAAAAACAACAACAGAAATGATTTTCTTTAATAATGATTTTTGGATCAAATTCTAATATTTTTCTCAAAAAAAAAAAAAACAAACAAAACTGTTAGGGGGAAGTGGGGCTATATTGAGCTGTGGGGCTAAATTGATATAGGGGAAACTGGGGCACCACTAAACACGGGGCAGCACCAAACACTAATTTTTAATTCTAAACTACTTGGACTGTCTCGACCATTTATTCAATGGATTTGAAAATTTTAATTGTTTTTTGCTAATAGTTTTTTCTTGCAAAATGTCTTCTATTATCAATTGCATATTCCAAAAGATAATTAGTTGAAAGCAAAGAATGATTTTCAAAAAAAAAAAATTGTTTTCCTCACGATCCGACCTGCATGGTCGATACATACTTTACTTATCTCATATAGCAATTATGTAAAAGCTTGAAGAAAGACAATTTTAATCTAAAAATGTCTAATTAAAGTCTTACTTAGATGTCAAATATCGCTATCGAATTTGAAAAACAACTATTTTTTCTATAAATATTATCATTTCTTTTTTTTGAAATCGTAGACGAAAACCATCCAGTTGAAAAAAATCAAAATAATCTAAAACAGTTAGTAAGATTATTAAGTATAACACTTTTTTCACCTTTTATAATGCTTGAGACCCATGTGGCTAAAATTTGTAAGTTTTACATCGTCAGTCGGACGAAACGAATGTTTTATCTTTAGCAAAATGTCCCAAAATATCTGCCTTATGAAAGTGTTTTGTTTCGTAGCAGTCTTGACTAAAGCTATTAAATAAAATTATAGTAAATATTTACATTTAGATAAAAAATGGTAAACTAATAGTCAAGTGCTTAAAGTCGCCACAAGCTGACTTCACCCTATGGACTTTTGGTTTAGAGAACTTTAACGATATTTCCAAGAAGAATTTAATATATTTACCCAGCAAACCTAATAAAAATTTCAATGACGAAGTGGTAGTAAAAAGCTTATAATTTTGAGTCATACTTATTGAGAAATATCTTTTTGACCCAGT